>NW_028234413.1:38627026-38639526 GCF_977035675.1 Penaeus japonicus | reverse complement strand
GGCGCAGCGAATCACACTAAATTCGTACTAATGAAAAAAAAAAAGAAAGAAAAAAAAAATCATTTGCAAGACTGACGAAATGACGAAATTTGAAAAGTTTCCCGAACAAGAAGCAACTCACCAACAGATCGCTGACTCAATTGCAACAGAAACTCCCGTGCTGTTGATTAAGCAACGATGATCAACAACGCGGCAAAAAAAAGAAAAAAAAAAAAGCCGGAATTTGTTCTTTTCGCCATTTTGTTATGATTAAAATAACATAAAATACACTCCATTCAATTCAAAATCATATCCTTCAATTGCAGAAATATATATGCAGGAATGATAATGTTTACGTTAACAACTCTCATTAAGTTTTTATTGATAATTATCATGATTATCAATTGTTATTAACGATAACGTACCACGATAACGTACCACAGCCTCATGGTCTCAGATAACATTTCTTGATATAAGTCCAAGCTTTAGTCTCGATTTAATGCGTTACGGATTATTCTGGATGTTTCGAGTATTCAAGGATTTTTGCAATACTGCAACTGTGAGATCTGATTCCAGCTTCTCTGTGGTCTTTGTGATCGTTATTGATAATGATAATGTTGTTGTTATTATTGATGTTATCATTGTTATTATCATTAATATTGTTATTGTTATTATTCTTCTTATTATTATCATTATAATTAGAAAACACTAATGACACTAATGATGATGATGCAAACCACTTTGATAATACCAACAACAACAATAACAACAGCAAGTGCAACAATAAGAACAACAAGAACAACAACAACAACAGAAACAATTGTTATTAATAGCTCATAGAATGATAGCAATAAAACGATTCTGCAACCACAAATAGGCCTACCTCTAAAACGTAGCACCTATTCGAATAATCCCAGGCGCTGATCTAGACTAAAGATATTCAAATAATGCAAAGCAATTTTGATATCAATAGCATATCATTGGCAACACATAGATGTTCCTAGATATTTCTGTTCTTCAATATCACCATTTGCATTATGACTATCGCTATCATCATTATCATGAATATCATCATTATATACTCATTATTTTCATCAACATACTCGTCTCTTTCATCATCATTATCATAATCATTTATGTGTGTGTGCGTGTGTATGTATGTTTGTATGTGTGTGTGTTTTTGTGTGTATGTGTGTGTGTGTATGTGTCTGTGTATGTATGTGTGTGTGTGTGTTTTTTTTTTGCGTGTGTGTTTTTGTGTGTATTAGTGTGTGTGTGTGTCTGTGTATGTATATATGTGTATGTGTCTCTCTCTCTGTGTTTATGTGTATCAATATATCAGTGCATTTATTCACTATCGAAATAATCCTTATATTCAAAGGTAAACTGAATAAAACCTGAACATCTTAGCGTGTTTTGACTCTCTCCTCCACGCAATCTACTTGATGCGCCTCCGTGAAGCAACAATATATCAGAAACAAGACGCACTCGAAGAAAGCTAACTTCCGTCCCATACTCGATCAAAATCAAAGATCTTTTTTTTGTGTGTTTTTTTTATTTTTATTTTTATTTTTTTTATTTTTTTTTACTCGCGTCGTTCAGTCTGTTTACCCTGCCTCACTTCCTTTCTTTTTTTTCCTTTTTTTCTTTTTTTTTTTTAGTTCTTTCTGTCTTTCTTTTTTCTCTTGTTTCTGTCTCTCTCTTTTTCTTTCCTTCTCCCTCTCTCTCGATTTGCTTTCTTCCTAATCCCTCTCTCCCTCTATCTCTCTCGCTCGCCTTTTTCTCCACCCCTCTCTCTCTCACTCGCTTTCTTCTCTTCCCTCTCTCTCTCTCTCTTTCTCTCTCTCTCTCGCCTTCTTCTCTTCCTCTCTCTCTCTCTCTCTCTCGCCTTCTTCTCTTCCTCTCTCTCTCTCTCTCTCTCGCCTTCTTCTCTTCCTCTCTCTCTCTCTCTCTCTCGCCTTCTTCTCTTCCTCTCTCTCTCTCTCTCTCGCCTTCTTCTCTTCCTCTCTCTCTCTCTCTCTCGCCTTCTTCTCTTCCTCTCTCTCTCTCTCTCTCTCTCTCGCCTTCTTCTCTTCCTCTCTCTCTCTCTCTCTTTCTCACTCGCCTTCTTCTCCCCCCACCCTCCTCCCTCTCTGCATGGCCATTCGTCCTTTCCTCTCCTCCATGACCCGAAGCCGAAAGGGACGAGTATCGAAGCACTCGCCGTCCATCCATCAGCCTCATGACTGAGCTAACGAGGGCCGCCATAACTGCTCTCCCTCACACACACACACAAACAAACACACACACACATACACTGTCGTTGATGACATGGGTACTCTCTCTCTCTCTCTCTCACACACACACACACACACACACACACACACGCACATCCACACACACACACCTTCACGCACACCCACACACACCCACCCACCCACACACACACACACAGACACACACACACCCACCCACCCACCCACACCCACACCCACACACACACACACCCACACAGACACACACACACCCACCCACCCACCCACCCACACACACACCCACACACACACGCACACACACCCACACACACACCCACGCTACCCTCGATAACAAGGGCGGTATGGCTCTGACCAGGAGCCAGCGCCCATCAAACAGCTTATGCCTGATCCGGTCGACGCGCCGTTTCAGAGGCAAAACAAGGACATGCAACACCTGATGAAAGGGATGGGTATGGTGTCGCTCCGTGGGTACTCGAGGATTATTAGTATGGTGACAGTAAATATACATACGAACTAATGAAGGATTCTCTCGTGATGTTGCGATGTCAAAATGTGGTTTCCATCCGTAGATTTTTATGTGAGGTTTCCGTGGGATTATTTTTCGGCTATATTTGGAATTAATGATGGCAATTAAATTATGTTTTAAAAAATCTATATATAGGTTTTATATTCGTGGTGAGGCATATAGACATATCCTTACCTATAGCAGCCCGCTTGAATATTATCCCTTAGCTATTAGCCATTAGTCACTAGCCACTCATCAATAGCCATTACCCATTAACCATTAGCCATTAGAAATAAGCCTTTAGCCATTACCCATTAGCCATTAGTCACTAACCACTCATCAATAGCCATTACCCATTAGTAATTAACCATTAACCATAAGCCATTACCCATTAATCATTAGTCACTAACCACTCATCAATAGCCATTACCCATTAGTCATTACCCATTATCCATTAGTCATAAGCCATTGCCCACAAGCCATTAACCATTACCCACTAGCCATTATCCATTATCCATTAGTCATAAGCCAGTAAACAAATCCACAGAAATAAAGATGCGAAGTATCCGGTTGAAGCATTGCATTTCAGATCTCCATCAGCGCCGGGATCAATAAGCTTCCCGCGGAATTCTTTATGATTCACGATATATAAAGACTGATTGCCGATCTGTCCGAATAAATAGCTGAATGATGACCTTGATTTAGCGCGAGTCGAGGCAGAGTGATTGATGATGGCGCGAAATAAGCCAATTTTCTTAAATTAAACAGTTAATTTGGGACGGTTTGTCGGGGACGCTGACTTTCAATTAATTTGGAGTTTTATTTAGTCAGACACATATGCACGCGGGCGAGGGAGAGGGAGAGGGAGAGGGAGAGGGAGAGGGAGAGAGAGAGAGAGTGAGAGTAAGAGAGAGAGAGAGAGAGAGAGAGAGAGAGAGAGAGAGAGAGAGAGAGAGAGAGAGAGAGAGAGAGAGAGAGAGGAGAGAGAGAGAGAGAGAGAGAGACAGACAGAGGGGTAGGGAGAGAGAGAGAGAGAGAGAGAGAGAGAGAGAGAGAGAGAGAGAGAGAGAGAGAGAGAGAGAGAGAGAGAGAGAGGGAGAGAAAGAGAGAGAGACAGAGAAATAGATAGATAGATAGAGATAGATAGATAGATAGACAGAGAGATAGATAAATAGATAAAGCAAGAGAGAGAGAGAGAGAGAGAGAGAGAATGAGAGAGATAGACAGAGAGAGCTTCCTCTCTCTCATTTCGTAATTCCTCCTAAATGTGAATGTAAAGCTATCAGATTCTCTCTCTCTCCTCCCTCCCTTCCACCCACCCCACTCTCTCCCTCCCAGCACCCTTCTGTCTCTCTCTCTCTTTCTCTCCCTCCTTCCCTTCCTCTATCATCTCACCTTTATTGTGTTTCCGCCCTTGCCGTGTCTCTCCCAGCTCCTGCCAGCGGAAGCCATGTCGCCGGAATAATCCCCTCGCGCCGAGGGTCGTCGTCCGCCCGAGCTTTTCCTGCCGAAGAGCCCGCGACCACAACCCGGCGGCGTGGATGGCGGAGGAACGGTAGTCCCGCGTCTTCTCCTGCCGAAGGAACGGAAGTCCCGCGTCTTTTCCTGCCGAAGGAACGGAAGTCCCGCGTCTTTTCCTGCCGAAGGAACGGAAGTCCCGCGCCTTTTCCTGCCGAAGGAACGGAAGTCCCGCGTCTTTTCCTGCCGAAGGAACGGAAGTCCCGCGTCTTATCCTGCCGAAGGAACGGAAGTCCCGCGTCTTTTCCTGCCGAAGGAACGGAAGTCCCGCGTCTTTTCCTGCCGAAGGAACGGAAGTCCCGCGTCTTTTCCTGCCGAAGGAACGGAAGTCCCGCGTCTTTTCCTGGCGAAGGAACGGAAGTCCCGCGTCTTTTCCTGTCGAAGGAACGGAAGTCCCGCGTCTTTTCCTGCCGAAGGAACGGAAGTCCCGCGTCTTTTCCTGCCGAAGGAACGGAAGTCCCGCGTCTTTTCCTGCCGAAGGAACGGAAGTCCCGCGTCTTTTCCTGCCGAAGGAACGGAAGTCCCGCGTCTTTTCCTGCCGAAGGAACGGAAGTCCCGCGTCTTTTCCTGCCGAAGGAACGGAAGTCCCGCGTCTTTTCCTGCCGAAGGAACGGAAGTCCCGCGTCTTTTCCTGTCGAAGGAACGGAAGTCCCGCGTCTTTTCCTGCCGAAGGAACGGAAGTCCCGCGTCTTTTCCTGCCGAAGAGCCCGCGACCGCAACCCGGCGGCGTGGATGACGAAGGAACGGAAGTCTCGCGTCTTGTTCCCGACGAGTTTTAGGAGGACACGGAGGCCGAGGCGATTCCGTTGCAAAGTTGCAAGTGGAGTGTTGACTTGACTTTTCGGAATGGACTGTCGGACGGGAGAGGGGCAGCTCCCTGCAACTCTTTGGTGTAGGAGGTTAATTTATTGCGTTTAAGGGGGGTAGGGGATGGAAGGGGTGTGGGTGGGGGTGGGGATGAAATTGAAGGGGGGAGGGAGAGGGAAAAAATGACGTGTTTAAACGGTCATGTAAGGAAACAAACAGAAAGGGCCTGGCAGATGGCGTGAAAAGTGGACAGGATTTTCGTAAATATTTTTAAAACGACTAAAAGATGAACTGTCAAGGATTGTCATGTTGTAAATGACATAAAGGGGGTGGGGTGGGGTGATCTTGAATAGGTACATAATTGAATACCTAGAATCTTTGAGCATTCTTTTAAATTTATCGTCCATGGCAGATTGTTTGTTATTTTGTCAAAAAAGGAAGAAAGAAAGAAAAAAAAATCAAATGCAACTTACTATCATATTTACGAAAAAAAAAAATCTTTAGATTCATGTTCTGATCATGTTCTAAATACTTTGCTCTTTCTCTCACTGTCATGTTCTCTCTATTTCTCAGTCTCTCCCTGTTGCTCAGGTCATGCATCTTATTTGTCGAATAAATAACACATCTAAATTTTGTCAACTTGTTTGCTAAATCTGACGCATGAATATCTAATTAATTTTGGAAAAAAACAAAACTCAAAGCAAATGAAAAGACACACGAACATAAGACCAAAATATTTTACCGTTGAAACCTTGAAATAAACTCATCCTGGAATAGACAGATTATCGGCATCAATGACCCGATCAAAGACTGCATTTATGGATTGCAAAAACACGCTGCAACATCCTCCTGCAATAGACACGTATCAACGAAAGAACCCGCTTACGAACTGCAATACGGATTCTCCATCTCTCTAAGTAATTACAAACGCCCCCGCCCTCACGATTGTGGGATTAACTGCCTTAAAAATTACTCCTTCGGCTATATACGACACTCGGTCTATCAAAATAGATCTGTGCAATCAATAATCACATTTTTTTTGTGCAGGAGTTTGCAGCCGTGCTCTTAGTGACCTTCACACGCACGCGAATGTATGGGTTTATTAATGGATTTGTTTGTTTTCATATACATATATATGTTGTTACAAACACATGCATAAATATATTCGACTTTTTTTCTTTTACAAAAAAAATATTTTGTTTTATTCTAACAAACGTACATAATGGTATTCTTACTTGTTTTTTTGTATTAATTTATTATTCATTTTTTAAAAATAGAATTCCATAAAATAGGACATTTGCCTTTCCCTCCAAGCTTCTTATCTTTCACTCTATTCTCTTCCTTCTCCTCCTTCTCCGTCCTGGCACTTTGCTCTGAAATGGAATATAAAAAAAGGTGACCTAATTTTTTTTTCTTATCTATAAGGAACAAAAACCAACCAACAAGTGAACAAAATTCCTCCTTTACTTCGTCTTTGTCACGCAACGTCATTTTATTTAACAATCTAAGCGAGGAGAAATGACTCGGTGGAATTATCAATGAATTATCAATTTTTGTCATTAAACTTCAAAAGAATAACAAACAAATAAACATCTTCAGTCCACTAACAGGGGAAAATTCAACACATAAAAAGACCAAGTGAAGTGATTATCATATGTCGTGGCGCCATATTGACTTTTCCTAACACCTCATAAAAAAGCCCGACTTAGAGTGCAAAAAACAGCTAATTAAAAAAAAAAAAAAAAAAAAAAAAACGTCAAAGAAACAGACACATCCCTGACTACGGTCAAGAGACAAATCCGAAAGTGGGGAAGGAAAGGAATGTCGGAAATAAATGACAGAAGGAAAGTTGTTTCACACGTCACATGTTGATACCATGATTCCCGATTTGATTATGCAACAATCAAGGAAAGGCTGCAAGATGCGACCTTTTTTTATGGGAAGTCTTAAATTTCAGATGTAAATGACTAGAATGTTAACAAAAACGACAATTTTGATGTATAAGAAAGTACTTAAAATGATCTGAGTGATCCAGAGAAATAAAGATATGGCTAATTTGCACTGTAGCGATGCCTCAATGTTATATATAATTAGTTTTAAAATGCAAATGGCCTGATAATCAGCATTCTCTCAACATATTTATATGAAATATGTTGCATATGATAGGTCTCTGTCCGCTGTCCAAATCATCATAGCGATGAGTAGGTGAATCTCTCTCTCTCTCTCTCTCCTCTCATCTCTCTCTCTCCGTGACTGATTGGTGTAATAGTAATGGTAATACTGATGCTCCAAGGGAGTGGGGGAGAAGGGGGGAACTTTCTTCGAGAGATGGCTATATATATATATATATATATATATATATATATATATATATATATATATATATATATATATATATATATATATATGTGTGTGTGTGTGTGTGTGTGTGTGTGTGTGTGTGTGTGTGTGCGCGCGCGTGTGCGTGTGGGGAAGGAAAACAAGAGGCAGAACACAAATTTGCCATCTCGAAGTAATTTTACTCTCAAGTTGCTAGTTTTTGTCATATCATACATATTGATACACTGCATTTAACATACAGGTGACATTATATATTCGACAAATAATTGCATGATCTGAAGGGTAGGAAGAGACCAATGGAGAGTAAGAAACACAATGAGAAAGTTTAGGAGAAAGAGCAGAGTATTTTAAACATTGTCAGAACAAAAATCTGAAAACTTACTGTACATAGACTTACTTACATAGTTTTAAATTCTACCTACAGCTCCAATTCTCTTCTGATGTTCTAATAACTGTATTAATGCTACGTACATCATCCCTTCTACAAGATTAGAGCTGCATCTCTATATCGTATCTTTTTTGTCCACCCACTGTCCCCCTTACACCCTACGCCACCTCCCATCGCTACGTAATACGACATCTGTTGAGCAATCACAACACTAATTCCAACTCTTTTTGGGAACTGAAAGTCAGAGGCGGTTTAGAACTCGCGTTGTGTCTTCGTTAAAAACCGAACTTGCAGTGAACGTCAGGAAGTCTATCCCCTTGTGGAACTTAGGCAGCTATTGGTAATAGTATGATACTGAACAATTATGACAGAACAGTAGTACCAGCGAGAGCAGTATTTTGGGAGGGCGGAGCTGAAATGTGTTTTATGTTCTCTGCTATGGTGTTCGAGCGTCTGTTGGGAACTATGTGAGGGTGATGTGTATTAACTCTGGTTGTCTGTCGAAAGAGAACGTTCAGAAAGTAAGGTAAACTCCTACCAGATTTTGGATGTTGTGATGAGTATTTTAATCCTTCTTGCAACACTCTAACGTTCTCCGAAAGCCCTGAGGCGGGGATACCACAGCAAAGGGGTGCCAACTATATTCAATGAACAGGATAACCACAGCAAAGGGGTGCCAACTATATTCAATGAACAGGATAACCACAGCAAAGGGGTGCCAACTATATTCAATGAACAGGATAACCACAGCAAAGGGGTGCCAACTATATTCAATGAACAGGATAACCACAGCAAAGGGGTGCCAACTATATTCAATGAACAGGATAACCACAACAAAGGGGTGCCAACTAATATTCAATGAACATATATGAAAATGTAATGAGACACACTAGAAAATGAAAGGGTATGCGGTTAGTTTAGCTACTCTGTACACAAAAACGTAAAAAAACAGGAAGTAACATAAGGTAAAAAAAAGTTAATTAAGGTGAACTTGCATTCCCAGTTGGTGTTAGTACCAAGAACCTGAATTAATTTCATGCGATATAATTTTTCATTGGATAAATAATGCACACCATCCATTGCAAGCCGGTGGCCAAAGAACACGAATTAAGGCTTCGAGGAATGTTAAGAATGCATGTTCAAGGAGAAGATTATATGAACGTGTCTGTATATTAACATATATAACTGCATACTCTTGTCTCTCTCTTTCTTTCTCTCTCTCCCTTCCTAAATCTCTCTCCCTCTCTCTATCTATCTATCTCTTTCTCTGTCTCTCTCGCTTTCTCTCTCTCACTCACTTATTCTCTCTCTCTCTCTCACTTATTCTCTCTCTCTCTCTCTCCCTTTCTCTTTGTCTCTCTCTCTCCCCCCTCTCTCTCGGTTGGACCTAAAACCGCATATAAACGCTCAGGAAAAGATATGGCACTTGTTTAGTATAGGAAGACGGGGTGACAATTATTTCACCCCCTTACCACTTAGCTTATGGCGGGAAGAGTGTAAGACCTCCTTACCACTTAGTTTCTGGTGGAATAAGTGGGTGGACCTCCTTATCACTTAGTTTCCGGGGGGATAAGTGTAAGACCTCCATACCACTTAGTTTCTGGTGGGATAAGTGGGTGGACCTCCTTACCACTTAGTTTCCGGATGGATAAGTGTAAGACCTCCTTACCACTTAGTTTCTGGTGGGATAAGTGGGTGGACCTCCTTACCACTTACTTTCCAGTGAGATGAGTGTGAGAACCTTCTTACCACTTAGTTTCTGGTGGGATGAGTGTGAGAACCTTCTTACCACTTAGTTTCTGGTGGGATGAGTGTGAGAACATTCTTACCACTTAGTTTCTGGTGGGATGAATGTGAGAACCTTCTTACCACTTAGTTTCTGGTGGGATAAGTGCGTGAACCTCCTTACTACTTAATTTCTAGTGGGATAAGTGCGTAAACCTCCTTACCACTTAGTTTACGGTGGGATAAGTGTAAGACCTCCTTACCACTTAGTTTACGGTGGGATAAGTGTGTGTACCTCCTTACCACTTAGTTTCCGGTGGGATGAGTGTGTGAGCCTCCTTACCACTTAGTTTCTAATGGGATACTCACTATATTCTATGGAACCCCATATAGCAATAGGGTGTCTCCGACATTATAATAGTGACACCTATTAATTCATGGGACTTGTCAATGGGATCGCGCAGTTGTGAGATAGCAATATACTAGCATGTTGTCCTGCTTGCATTGTTATTGATTTTAAAAGGAATCAAAGATGGGAGGAAGGGAAGGAGGGTAGGGAGAGAGGGATGGAGGGAGGGAGGGATGGAGGGAGGGGGGAGGGAGGAGGGAGGAGGGAGGGAGGGAGAGAGGAGGGAGGAGGGAGGGAGGGAGGGAGGAGGAGAGAGAGAGAGAGAGAGAGAGAGAGAGAGAGAGAGAGAGAGAGAGAGAGAGAGTGATATATATATATATATATATATATATATATATATATATATATATATATATATATATATATATATAGAGAGAGAGAGAGAGAGAGAGAGAGAGAGAGAGATTGAGAGAGAGCGAGAAATAGATAGATAGATAGAGATATATGTATGTATATATGTGTATGTGGTAGAATATATATGAAACAACTAGAATGACATGAAAGATACAAATTACATTGATGATTGCATTATATAGAATACAATAGCAAAAGCATACATGTGCAAATAATATTCGATGGACATGATAACAATTACAACAAACATGATATATAAATACAAATGGTTATTGCAAGGTTTCAGTGAGAGATAGATAGATAGATAAATAGATAGAGAGAGAGAGATAAAGAGAGAGAGAAAGAGAGAGAGAAATAGAGAGAGAGAAAGAGTGATAAAGAAAGAAAGAAAGAAAGATAGATAGATAGAGAGAGAGAGAAAGAGAGCGAAAGAAAGAGAGAGAGATGTGTGACAAAGAGAGAGGGAGAGAGAGAGAGAGAGAGAGAGAGAGACAGAGAGAGAGAGAGAGAGAGAGAGAGAGAGAGAGAGAGAGAGAGAGAGAGAGAGAGAGAGAGAGAGAGAGAGAGAGAGAGAGAGAGAGAGAGAGAGAAAGAAAGAGAGAGAGAGAGAAGAAAGAAAGAGAGAAAGAAAGAGAGAAAAGAAAGAGAGAGAGAGAGAAAGAGAGAAAGAAAGAAAGAAGAGAGAGAGAAAGAAAGAGAGAGAGAGAGAGAGAAAGAAAGAAAGAAAGAGAGAAAGAGATGTGTATGTGTGTGTGTGAGAGATAGAGAAAGAGAGAAACGGATATAGAGAGATAGGGAGAGACTGTAAGAAATAAACATAGAGAGAGAAAGAGATAGATAGATAGAGAGAGAGAGATAATTGGATAGATAGATAGATAGAGAGAGAGAGAGAGAGGGAGAGAAAGAGTAAAGAAATGGAAAGAGTTTGTGATTAAGCTTTGGATCGAAGTCGATATCCATTTAATTAATCTGAAGGGATGGGAGGGGGGGTCTAGAAAAAAAAAAACGTAAGGTATTTTATTTCAAGTGAACTTATTTCGTATATAGGCCTACATTTAATGGCGAACCTTTACCAGATCGTCATTGGCACTGACCTTTGACCTTATTCAAATCCCAAAGAGGTGTGAGATCAGGATTACATAACATCTGGTTTTAAAACACTTTCTCATTTTTATTCTTTCTATCTGTCTCTCTATCTATCTATCTATTCCTATTGCAGAATATTTAATTTCACTTTGTACTATGATAGTGGAATGAATTTGTATTGCAAGTGGTCAGCATTTTACAATATATCGGTTTTATATAGGCTGCTGGCCTTTAAGTGGTTATTTATATATGGCAGGTTCACGAGAGAGGACGAGAGGGAGAGAGGGAGAGAGAGAGAGAGAGAGAGGGAAAGAGGGAGAGAGGGAGAGAGGGAGAGAGAGAGAGAGAGAGAGAGAGAGAGGGAAAGAGGGAGAGAGGGAGAGAGGGAGAGAGAGAGAGAGAGAGAGGGAAAGAGGGAGAGAGGGAGAGAGGGAGAGAGGGAGAGAGGGAGAGAGAAAGAGAGGGAGAGAGGAAGAGGGAGAGGGAGAGGGGGAGAGAGGAGAGAGGAAGAGAGGGGAAGAGGGAGAGAGGGAGAGAGGGAGAGGGGGAAAGAGGGAAAGAGGGAGAGAGAGAGAGGGAAAGAGGGAGAGAGGGAGAGAGGGAAAGAGGGAGAGAGGGAGAGAGGGAGAGGGGGAGAGGGAGAGAGGAAGAGAGGGAGAGGAAGAGACGGAGAGAGGGAGAGGGGGAGATAGAGAGAGAGGGAGAGAGGAAGAGAGGGAAAGAGGGAGAGAGGGAGAGAGGGAGAGAGGGAGAGAGGAAGAGAGGAAGAGAGGAGAGAGGGAAAGAGGAGAGAGGGAGAGAGGGAGAGGGAGAGAGGAAGAGAGGAAGAGAGGAAGAGAGGGAGAGAGGAAGAGAGGAGAGAGGGAGAGAGAGAGAGAGAGAGAGAGAGGGAGAGAGAGAGAGAGAGAGGAGAGAGAGAGAAAAAGAGAGAGAGAGAGAGAGAAAGAGAAAGAGATATAGATTTCTTTTTTCATAGGATAACAATAACCACAAACAAATTCTCACAAAGATAAATATAACCATGCATCAAATTTCATTTTCATACTACATCCCTAAATGAAAATGGAAAAAAAAAAAAAAAAAAATAGCGCATGCGTCTGTACTCGAGTGAGTCTCATCATGATATGCAATGAA
>NW_028234413.1:38609526-38622026 GCF_977035675.1 Penaeus japonicus | reverse complement strand
TGTGTGAGTCTTGTTGCGTTGACCCTTATTCGGGCCAACACCACCTCCTCTCTTCTATTTTTCCTGTGGGCTGTGTCCCACAATTGAATTTCCTCTTTGGTCTTGTTGTGTATTGTGAGGTCGGTCCACTCACTCTGCCACAGGAGATGGATTTTTGCTTTTATAAAAGAGACAAAACACCTGAGATCTGTGCGGATAATACCAGGCTCCAGATCGCCAGTCGACCCGGCTAGTTTGTCAGCCTGTTCATTACCATGGATACCCGAGTGTCCAGGTACCCATATCAGTTTGATTGATTTATTGGCACTATGCATTTTACGAATGATATTACCCTGTATTTCATTATAGGTGGTTTCTAGTGATTTAATGGCTTTAATTGAACTTAACGAGTCTGAAAAAATGACTATTCTATCGTGGGTCGTCGATAGGGCAAAATCTAAAGCTTTATCTATTGCAAAAAGTTCGGCAAGAAAGATCGATGTATGATTCGGCAATCGAAATCTCAACTGACATTCAGTCGACCATACACCCGCTCCCACACACTCGTCTGTCTTGGACCCGTCGGTATATAAATGAAAAAAGGAAAGATGTTTAATTAGGATCTCTCTGAACCTCTGGCGTACCTCCACCTCCGACACCGTGGCTTTGGCTGATGGTAGCCAGTCTACAACAGTAGAAAAATTGGGTGTTTCCCACGGTGCTATATTTGACTGAACCAGGGTATCGATGGTAGAGAGATCTATACCGACTTTTTCTGTGAGGTCATGGAGTCTATTGCCCAGCGGCTTCCCGCCGCGATACTGGGGCCCTACCTGCCGGCGCAAAACATCCCTGTTGGGATGTTGGGGCTGCCTGGCTACCTTTGCGGCATAGGTCAGCGCAAGCTGGCCGCGTCTAAGACGGAGGGGAGGTACTCCCGACTCTACCTCTAGGCGCTCGGTGCGAGTGCACTTAAGGGCTCCAAGACAGACGCGTAAACACGCATTCTGCACAACATTCAAACCTTTCAGAGTTGAGCTCGTTGCCGAGCCATACACGATTGACCCATAATCTACTTTAGATCTAATCAGGGATTTATATAACATCAGTAAAGACTTTCTATCAGCTCCCCATTTGTGTCCAGAAATGCACTTTAATAAATTGAGTGCTTTTTGACATTTATTCTTTAATTGACCAATGTGGTCTTTCCAATTCAATCTACTATCAAAGAGTAGTCCAAGAAATCTAGCTGAATTTTGAATAGGTATTGGATGGTTGTCTAGAGTTAGCCTGATGTTGGGCTTTCTCCTATGTGTAAAAACCACGCCAATACTTTTTCTAATGGAAAACTTAAAACCCCACTGGAGGCCCCAGTTATGAATCATATCCAGTGCCAATTGGATCTGATTTGCCGAGAACTCTGCATTATTGCTGGAGTGCCATAATGCACAATCATCGGCGTACAGTGAGTATTTAAGATTCCGAGGAGGAGATGGTAAAATGTCATTTATTACACATAAAAATAATGTAGGAGACAAGACACTTCCTTGTGGGACCCCGTTTGCCTGGACAAAAATGTCCGAGAAAGTGACGTTGTCAGAAAATAATTTGACAGAAAACGTTCTGTCAGAAATGAAATTTTGGATAAAACAAGGCAAGTTTCCACGTAATCCGAAAGCATAAAGTTTTCTGAGTAGGCCATGTCGCCAAGTCATGTCGTAGGCTTTTTCTATGTCTAAGAATACTGATATCAAAAAATGCTTTTTGGCAAATGCCTCATGAATGTGACTTTCCAGTTTTACTAGCTGATCGAGAGTTTGGCGTCCCTTTCGGAAGCCGCACTGCTCGTCAACTAGTAAATTTCTGGTATTTAAAAAATGCAATAGCCTACTATTAACAATTCTTTCCATGACCTTGCATAAGCAACTTGTCAACGCAATTGGGCGGTAAGAGATGGCGGATCTGGGATTTCCCCTCCTTTCAATATGGGAATGATGTGGGCGAAGTGCCATGAATTTGGAAAAGTCTGGCTTTTCCAAATATCATTGTACACTTCTAGCAACTTAATCATGTCATCATGATTAAGATGCTTTATCATCTCATATCGAATCTCATCGGGGCCTGGGGATGTTCCTCTACAGGCTTCTAGGGCTCGGACAAGCTCATTCATTGTTAGATCTTTATTGTAATCAAAAATATCTCCTGTGGCAAAGTGAATTGGTTGCAGCTCGGCTGCTTCCTTGGTGGTCAGGAATGCAGGGTTGTAATTTTCCGAGCTGCTTGTATAAGAGAACTGCCTGGCGATTGTGTTAGCAATGTCTCTAGGTTCATCATAATTACTTCCCTCGTGAATAATATTTCTGATCTTATTTGATGACTTTTTTCTATTGATTCTATTTACTGTGGACCAAACCTCTGATAACTTGGTATTACTATTTATTGTAGAGACAAAGCTTCGCCAGGAGTCTCTTTTGGCTTGTCTGATTGTTCTACGAGCCCTAGCTCTCGCTTGTTTGTAATTGCGAAAGTTCTCGTTGGTAATATTATTATGGAAAAGCCTGTAGGCCCTATTTCGTTCACATAGCGCCCTGCGGCAATCTGGTGTCCACCATGGAACTCTATGCTTAACGCTATCTGTCGAAGTCTTAGGTATGGTTGCCATTGCTGCATTTATAATACAATTTTGAACACTGTTTACTTTATCATCAATGGTTTCTCCAACAACTTCGAGCTTGACGCTCCTTGTGAAGGCGACCCAATCTGCTCTTTTTACGTTAAATTTGGGTGCTGAAGGCGTCCTCGAGGTGTCGCATGAATATTGAATACAAATAGGAAGGTGATCGCTTCCCAACGAGTCGTCAATGGTGTGCCACAGGCACTTGGCTGCTAGTGTTGAGGAAACCAGTGATAGGTCAATAAAGCTCAAATTACCGGTATTATCGTCTATTCGCGTTGGACTACCATCATTTAGAAGAACCAGATCAGAGTCGTTGATCAACTTAACTACTTGCTCACCTCTACCATTCACCCGCAGGGAACCCCATGATGTATGACGAGCATTAAAATCACCTAGAATTAATTTATTGTTTGGCAGACTGTCCTGAATAGCAAAAAGCTCATCATAGATTAATCTTTTATCAGGTGGACAGTAAGCTGAGCATATAGTCAGATACGTGTTATTGAATTTTACTTTGCATGCGACGTGTTCCAAAGTAGAATTAATCGTCACTTCAATGAAAGGGAGATTCTGGTGGATGTACATGGCGACTCCGCCTCCACCCCTTCCCTCTCGGTCTTTTCTACAAAGATGGTAGTTTCTTAGCGATACGACCTCGTCAGAGACTTGGTCGTTTAAATGGCTTTCTTGTAGTACGATAATATCGGGAGCATAGGACGAGGCTAATAATCTAAGAGAGTTTACTTTTGATCTAAGACTTCGACAGTTCCATTGTATGATGGTATACGCGTGGATTACGTTTTATGGGGTTTGGAAGTGCCTTGTCCGGTGGTTTTTATTTTCTTTTTTTGGGAGGGAGGCGCCTCCTCCTCTCCCTCGCTTCCCGAGGGCCTCTCTCGGGAATTTTTGGAGACAGTAGTCTCCATGGCCTGCTCCCCTCCACCAGAGAGACGCCCGGCGGAGGACGATCTGCTCTTACGAGCAGAACTACCACCAGACGAAGTTCTAGTGGGGGTCGCCTGGACGAGAAGGTGCGATCCGGATTGTGATTTGGTATCGACCTCCTTAAGATGCTGTTTTTGCTGGGTTGATTCAGCAATTTCTTTAATTGTCTTATTCAATTCTTTGATCTGATTCATTAAGTCCCTTACCGTTTCCTTTAATTCTGCAATTTCCTGATCTTTAACTGCGAGCTGCTGATTAACACTGCTTGCACTGGAAACAGTGTTAGTTACTGCTGAGGCGTAAGAAGTATTGGGTTTGCTTGTCAAACCTTCCACTTTCTTCTTGGCCTCACGGTAGCTAACATCGTGTTCTCTCATGTATGCTAATGTCTCAGTCTCCTTCTTCAGGCTACTGCAATCAGCAGAGCCTGACTGATGGGGACCTCCACAGTTAGCACACTTGAGTGTCTTTTCCGTGCATTCAGTGGTATCGTGATCTCCAGTACATTTACCGCAAGTGAATTTGTTAGTATCCTTATCATTGCATCTTAATGAGGTGTGTCCAAATTTTTGGCATCTATTACACCGCATTGGCTTTTGAATGTAAGGTCGTACTTGAACAATCTCATATCCGATTTTGACAGTACTTGGAATTTTATTTGAAGCAAAGGTCAAGAAACACAATCCGGTCTTTGTTCGCGCATTCCCATCTTTCTTGGTCATGCAATTTACGTCCACAACGTTTTGGTCATTCATGGCATCAAGAATTTCGCTTTCTTCCATTGTCCTCAAATCCCTGTGAAAGATTACTCCCTTACAGGTATTTGGGCCAACAGGAATAGTTACTTTTACCTTCATGTCATGAATCTGCGTCAGTTTAAGTAAATCTTTAATCTGAGACTTAAATTGCACTTTCACAAGGAGGCTACCATCTCGCAATTTTCGGACAAAATCAAAACTGCCTTCCGCTTGACCATCAAGGACCTTCTTGATGATAAAGGGGTTGACATTCTGCAAGGATTGATTTTCATTCATGCATCGGATGTTCACGCACCTTGCGTTCTGGGGAGGGATATCAATGTGTCGTCTGGGTCGGTCATTGGTCGGGGTTCCATTATTAGTCTTAGTGGTCTTAGAGGAGTTCTGAGTCGCCCCTCCTCCTTGGGGAGGAGGAAGGGTAGCCGGGGAGTCAATCATACTGGGTATCGGACCAGGTCCGAACCCTGGGCCAAAGCCCGTTGTCCTGAGGGGACTACCTTTTCCCTTAACTTTTGGATCAACCTAATCCCAATAGCTAAGAGAGGATAAAATAAAACAAGTCTTACAGTTAATCGTCCTCACCCCCCCTTAGTGGAAGCCTGGTTGCGTTCTCCAGTACCAACTAAGGGATCGGAGTTGTATGTAAGACACCTTCCAACCGCCGAACCTGCCTAGTGCGAGGGACGGTAAGTTGGTGCCCACCCCCCAAGCGAATACAGGAGCTCACAAGGAGACTCCCGTAGGCTCAGGAAAGTCACACAGAAGAATGGAAAAAATTTAGGAGGAGAGAAAAGTTGCGCCCAAAGGACGCCCCAGACTACTGGGCCTCCCTACCCAGGGGTCACAGCCCGTAAGGGCTACCCTGAGGTAGAAGAGAGCTGCGGGTCTGGGGTGGGGGCTGTCTACTCTACTGTAGGCTCGTGCTACCTTCAAATAACAAAGCACTGAAGGTGCAGGCAAGGCACTAGAAGTGCAAAAAAGTCTGAAACCAGCGTTTACTCGACTAATTTACGCTACGAAAACACAGAAACAATAATGCCAAGCAAGACAAGAGGCCCCGAAACCAGGGTAGCTCCTGTGTCACAAGACTTATGGTTTATTGCTGCTGCGTTTTTTATAAAGAAACAAGGTGTGAGGCATTCAAAGTCTCATACACGAGTGTGTGCTTGCTTGCTTGCTTGCTTGCTTGTTGGATTTATTGGCTATCAACCAGCGGCACAGGCCAAGGTTATTAAGCCAATGATTCCATTTTATTTTATCAATCTATAAAAGGTCATAAAGTTTTGTCTCCTTTAGAAAAGTGATTACTTTTTGAATAATTTTTTCATTGTCTGATAGTAAATTTTTGATATTGAATTCTAAATTTTTTATTTGTATATAGTTTTTTATTTTTTGTCTTTGGTTTTGGTATTTTTGGCATGTTAATAATATGTGTGCCATTGATTGGTGTCTATTGCAGTGGTCACACTGTGGAGGGAATGTTTTTTCAATGTAGGGAGTGAGGTGGGTAAGTCTTGTGGCATTGACCCTGATTCGGGCCAACACCACCTCCTCCCTTCTGTTTCTTCTGTGGGCTGTGTTCCACATTTCGATTTCTTCTTTGTTTTTGTTGGTTATTGTGAGGTCGGTCCACTCACTCTGCCACAGGAGATGGATTTTTGCTTTTATAAAAGAGACAAAACACCTGAGATCTGTGTGGATAATACCAGGCTCCAGATCGCCAGTCGACCCGGCTAGTTTGTCAGCCTGTTCATTACCATGGATACCCGAGTGTCCAGGTACCCATATCAGTTTGATTGATTTATTGGCACTATGCATTTTACGAATGATATTACCCTGTATTTCATTATAGGTGGTTTCTAGTGATTTAATGGCTTTAATTGAACTTAACGAGTCTGAAAAAATGACTATTCTATCGTGGGTCGTCGATAGGGCAAAATCTAGAGCTTTATCTATTGCAAAAAGTTCGGCAAGAAAGATCGATGTATGATTCGGCAATCGAAATCTCAACTGACATTCAGTCGACCATACACCCGCTCCCACACACTCGTCTGTCTTGGACCCGTCGGTATATAAATGAAAAAAGGAAAGATGTTTAATTAAGATCTCTCTGAACCTCTGGCGTACCTCCACCTCCGACACCGTGGCTTTGGCTGATGGTAGCCAGTCTACAACGGTTAGAAAAATTGGGTGTTTCCCACGGTGCTATATTTGACTGAACCAGGGTATCGATGGTAGAGAGATCTATACCGACTTTATCTGTGAGGTCATAGAGTCTATTGCCCAGCGGCTTCCCGCCGCGATACTGGGGCCCTACCTGCCGGCGCAAAACATCCCTGTTTGGATGTTGGGGCTGCCTGGCTACCTTCGCGGCATAGGTCAGCGCAAGCTGGCCGCGTCTAAGACGGAGGGGAGGTACTCCCGACTCTACCTCTAGGCGCTCAGTGCGAGTGCACATAAGGGCTCCAAGACAGACTCGTAAACACGCATTCTGTACTACATTCAAACCTTTCAGAGTTGAGCTCGTTGCCGAGCCATACACGATTGACCCATAATCTACTTTAGATCTAATCAGGGATTTATATAACATCAGTAAAGACTTTCTATCAGCTCCCCATTTGTGTCCAGAAATGCACTTTAATAAATTGAGTGCTTTTTGACATTTATTCTTTAATTGACCAATGTGGTCTTTCCAATTCAATCTACTATCAAAGAGTAGTCCAAGAAATCTAGCTGAATTTTGAATAGGTATTGGATGGTTGTCTAGAGTTAGCCTGATGTTGGGCTTTCTCCTATGTGTAAAAACCACGCCAATACTTTTTCTAATGGAAAACTTAAAACCCCACTGGAGGCCCCAGTTATGAATCATATCCAGTGCCAATTGGATCTGATTTGCCGAGAACTCTGCATTATTGCTGGAGTGCCATAATGCACAATCATCGGCGTACAGTGAGTATTTAAGATTCCGAGGAGGAGATGGTAAAATGTCATTTATAATACATAAAAATAATGTGGGAGACAAGACACTTCCTTGTGGGACCCGTTTGCCTGGACAAAATGTCCGAGAAAGTGACGTTGTCAGAAAATAATTTGACAGAAAAAGTTCTGTCAGAAATGAAATTTTTGATAAAACAAGGCAAGTTTCCACGTAATCCGAAAGCATAAAGTTTTCTGAGTAGGCCATGTCGCCAAGTCATGTCGTAGGCTTTTTCTATGTCTAGAAATACTGATATCAAAAAATGCTTTTTGGCAAATGCCTCATGAATATGACTTTCCAGTTTTACTAGCTGATCGAGAGTTTGACGTCCCTTTCGGAAGCCGCACTGCTCGTCAACTAGTAAATTTCTGGTATTTAGAAAATGCAATAGCCTACTATTAACAATTCTTTCCATGACCTTGCATAAGCAACTTGTCAACGCAATTGGGCGGTAAGAGATGGCGGATCTGGGATTTCCCCCTCCTTTCAATATGGGAATGATGTGGGCGAAGTGCCATGAATTTGGAAAAGTCTGGCTTTTCCAAATATCATTGTACACTTCTAGCAACTTAATCATGTCATCATGATTAAGATGCTTTATCATCTCATATCGAATCTCATCGGGGCCTGGGGATGTTCCTCTACAGGCTTCTAGGGCTCGGACAAGCTCATTTATAGTTAGATCTTTATTATAATCAAAGTCATCTCCTGTGGCAAAGTGAATTGGTTGCAGCTCGGCTGCTTCCTTGGTGGTCAGGAATGCAGGGTTGTAATTTTCCGAGCTGCTTGTATAAGAGAACTGCCTGGCGATTGTGTTAGCAATGTCTCTAGGTGAGTCATAATTAATTCCCTCATGAATTATATTTCTGATTTTATTTGATGTCTTTTTTCTATTTATTCTATTTACTGTGGACCAAACCTCTGATAATTTGTATTGCTGTTAATCGTAGAGACAAAGCTTCGCCAGGAGTCTCTTTTGGCTTGTCTGATTGTTCTACGAGCCCTAGCTCTCGCTTGTTTGTAATTGCGAAAGTTCTCATTTGTGATGTTATTATGGAAAAGCCTGTAGGCCCTATTTCGTTCACATAGCGCCCTGCGGCAATCTGGTGTCCACCATGGAACTCTATGCTTAACGCTATCTGTCGAAGTCTTAGGTATGGTTGCCATTGCTGCATTTATAATACAATTTTGAACATTGTTTACTTTATCATCAATGGTTTCTCCAACAACTTCGAGCTTGACGCTCCTTGTGAAGGCGACCCAATCTGCTCTTTTTACGTTAAATTTGGGTGCTGAAGGCGTCCTCGTGGTGTCGCATGAATATTGAATACAAATAGGAAGGTGATCGCTTCCCAACGAGTCGTCAATGGTGTGCCACAGGCACTTGGCTGCTAGTGTTGAGGAAACCAGTGATAGGTCAATAAAGCTCAAATTACCGGTATTATCGTCTATTCGCGTTGGACTACCATCATTTAGAAGAACCAGATCAGAGTCGTTGATCAACTTAACTACTTGCTCACCTCTACCATTCACCCGTGGGGAACCCCATGATGTATGACGAGCATTGAAATCTCCTAGAATTAATTTATTGTTTGGCAGACTGTCCTGAATAGCAAAAAGCTCATCATAGATTAACCTTTTATCAGGTGGACAGTAAGCTGAGCATATAGTCAGATACGTGTTATTGAATTTTACTTTGCATGCGACGTGTTCCAAAGTAGAATTAATCGTCACTTCAATGAAAGGGAGATTCTGGTGGATGTACATGGCGACTCCGCCTCCACCCCTTCCCTCTCGGTCTTTTCTACAAAGATGGTAGTTTCTTAGCGATACGACCTCGTCAGAGACTTGGTCGTTTAAATGGCTTTCTTGTAGTACGATAATATCGGGAGCATAGGACGAGGCTAATAATCTAAGAGAGTTTACTTTTGATCTAAGACTTCGACAGTTCCATTGTATGATGGTATACGCGTGGATTACGTTTTATGGGGTTTGGAAGTGCCTTGTCCGGTGGTTTTTATTTTCTTTTTTTGGGAGGGAGGCGCCTCCTCCTCTCCCTCGCTTCCCGAGGGCCTCTCTCGGGAATTTTTGGAGACAGTAGTCTCCATGGCCTGCTCCCCTCCACCAGAGAGACGCCCGGCGGAGGATGATCTGCTCTTACGAGCAGAACTACCACCAGACGAAGTTCTAGTGGGGGTCGCCTGTACGAGAAGGTGCGATCCGGATTGTGATTTGGTATCGACCTCCTTAAGATGCTGTTTTTGCTGGGTTGATTCAGCAATTTCTTTAATTGTCTTATTCAATTCTTTAATCTGATTCATTAAGTCCTTTACCGTTTCTTTCAATTCTGCTATTTCCTGGTCCTTAACTGCGAGCTGCTGATTAACACTGCTTGCACTGGAAACAGTGTTAGTTACTGCTGAGGCGTAAGAAGTATTGGGTTTGCTTGTCAAACCTTCCACTTTCTTCTTGGCCTCACGGTAGCTAACATCGTGTTCTCTCATGTATGCTAATGTCTCAGTCTCCTTCTTCAGGCTACTGCAATCAGCAGAGCCTGACTGATGGGGACCTCCACAGTTAGCACACTTGAGTGTCTTTTCCGTGCATTCAGTGGTATCGTGATCTCCAGTACATTTACCGCAAGTGAATTTGTTAGTATCCTTATCATTGCATCTTAATGAGGTGTGTCCAAATTTTTGGCATCTATTACACCGCATTGGCTTTTGAATGTAAGGTCGTACTTGAACAATCTCATATCCGATTTTGACAGTACTTGGAATTTTATTTGAAGCAAAGGTCAAGAAACACAATCCGGTCTTTGTTCGCGCATTCCCATCTTTCTTGGTCATGCAATTTACGTCCACAACGTTTTGGTCATTCATGGCATCAAGAATTTCGCTTTCTTCCATTGTCCTCAAATCCCTGTGAAAGATTACTCCCTTACAGGTAGTTTGGCCACCAGGAATAGTTACTTTTACTGTAATGTCATGAATCTGCGTCAGCTTAAGTAAATCGTTAACCTGAGACTTAAATTGCACTTTCACAAGGAGGCTACCATCTCGCAACTTTCGGACAAAATCAAAACTGCCTCCCACTTGACCATCAAGGACCTTCTTAATGATAAAGGGGTTGACATTCTGCAAGGATTGATTTTCTTTCATGCAACGGATGTTCACGCACCTTGCGTTCTGGGGAGGGATATTAATGTGTCGTCTGGGTCGGTCATTGGTCGGGGTTCCATTACTGGTCAAAGTGGTCTTAGAAAGGGTCTGAGTCGCCCCTCCTCCTTGGGGAGGAGGAAGGGTAGCCGGGGAATCAATCATACTGGGTGTCGGACCAGGTCCGAACCCTGGGCCAAAGCCCGTTGTCCTGAGGGGACTACCTTTTCCCTTAACTTTTGGATCAACCTAATCCCAATAGCTAAGAGAGGATAAAATAAAACAAGTCTTACAGTTAATCGTCCTCACCCCCCCTTAGTGGAAGCCTGGTTGCGTTCTCCAGTACCAACTAAGGGATCGGAGTTGTGTGTAAGACACCTTCCAACCGCCGAACCTGCCTAGTGCGAGGGACGGTAAGTTGGTGCCCACCCCCCAAGCGAATACAGGAGCTCACAAGGAGACTCCCGTAGGCTCAGGAAAGTCACACAGAAGAATAGAAAAAATTCAGGGAGAGAGAAAAGTTGCGCCCAAAGGACGCCCCAGACTACTGGGCCTCCCTACCCAGGGGTCGGCCCGTAAGGGCTACCCTGTGGTAGAAGAGAGCTGCGGGTCTGGGGTGGGGGCTAACTACAACTACTGTAGTCTCGTGCTACCTTCAAATAACAAAGCACTGAAGGTGCAGGCAAGGCACTAAAAGTGCAAAAGTCTGAAAAAACAGGTTTTACTCGACTTTGATTTACTTTAAAACACAGAAACAAAAATGTCGAGCAAGACGAGAGGCCCCGGAAACCAGGGTAGCTCCTGTGTCACAAGACTTATAATTTTTTGTTGCTGTGTTATGGGAACAGGGTGTGAGGCATTCAGAGTCTCATACACGAGTGTCGTGTGTGCTAGTCATTCGTGTGTTAATGAATATATACTATCTGGTCGGTATGAATCATTACGTATTACATTTCATTGCGAAAGAATGAAATATAATATTTTTTTCAGTTTTCGTAGGTTTGGGTGATGTTGCGCTCCCTCACTAGATGGCAGTGCGAATGTTGCGCTCCCTCACTAGATGGCAGTGCGAATGTTGCGCTCCCTCACTAGATGGCAGTGCGAATGTTGCGCTCCCTCACTAGATGGCAGTGCGAATGTTGTGCGCCCTCACTAGATGGCAGTGCGAATGTTACGCTCCCTCACTAGATGGCAGTGCGAATGTTGCGCTCCCTCACTAGATGGCAGTGCGAATGTTGCGCTCCCTCACTAGATGGCAGTGCGAATGTTGCGCTCCCTCACTAGATGGCAGTGCGAATGTTGCGCTCCCTCAATAGATGGCAGTGCGAATGTTGTGCGCCCTCACTAGATGGCAGTGCGAATGTTGCGCTCCCTCACTAGATGGCAGTGTGAGTGGCGCGCGCAGGGGATCCCATTGCCTTTGGTCCCCCCCCCCCACGACTCCCCTCTGGTCCCTCTCCTCAGTGTCCCTTGAGGACGAGGGGAGCTTGGGTCCCTGGCGGAGAATGGATTAGCAGGACGCCTCTCTAATGGCTGCTCGGCCTCGTCCGCAAATTTAACTTGGGTCTTGCCTCCTGGAAATCCTCAGGAGTTGAGCGCGGTCGTCGTAACTCGCGTGGCTGTCGGCTCGGGTTGGTGCGGTTGGTTCTGCGGCTGCTGTGTGTGTGTGTGTGTGGTCGGGCGGGGCGAGGGATTCGACCCGCTGATCTATTTATGTGGGAGTGCGCTTCCGTCGTTCAAAAGAAGAAGAAGAAGAAGAAGAAAAGAAACAAGAAAAAAAAATCCATCTCGCAACACTATTTTCTGACTTTTTATAGAAATGTTTACTTCAGTTCGCATCCTATGACCCACTCTTTGAGATATCCTTCATGGGTATAGCAAAAAAAAAAAAAAAAAAAAAAATATATATATATATATATATAAATAAAAAAATAAAAAATAAAAATAAAATAAAGGGGAAAAAAATTATATATATATATAAAAAAAAAAAAATCCACTGAAAGACT
>NW_028234413.1:38599526-38602026 GCF_977035675.1 Penaeus japonicus | reverse complement strand
CACTCCCCCCCTCTCCCTCTTTCTCTCTCTCTCTATCTCTCTCCCTCCCTCTTTCCCCCCTCCCTCCCTCCCTCTCTCTCTCTCTCCCTCCCTCCCTCCCTCTCCATCTCCCTCCCTCCCTCCCTCCCCCCTTCCTCCATCCCCCCTCCCTCCCTCCCTCTCTCTCTCTCTCCTTCCCCCTCCCTCCCTCCCTCCCTTCCTCTCTCTTTCCCCCCTCCCTCCCTCCCTCCCTCTCCCCCTCCCTCTTTCCCTCCCTCCCCTCCCTCCCTCTCCTCTCTCTCCCAGGGACAAAGGGACACACGGACGGCAATCAACCTCCCTTCAGCCCCTGATCGACATCGGCGAAGCCCTGGAGGATGCATTATCAGGGCTTAATGCCGATCCAAGATGAAAATGTGTCGGGGAGAACAAAGCCGGGAGCCGAGCCTTTATGAATACTTTGCGGTTTAAGCGACGCCATGAACTCCCGGGGAATGTTCCAATAATACGCGGATGGGACTCCACTTGACGGGAAGTCTGGAGGGATTTTGTATGTGTTTACAATGAGGTTGGATGAGGCCTTTGTGCTCGTTCGGCATCGTGTGATTCGGAGAGATTGGTTATGGGGTTGGCTGTTTAGGTTGTCGTTTGGTATTGTGTTTTTTTTGTTTTGTTTTTTTTGATTCGGTTGTTCGTGTTGTTTTTATTTTGGTTCTTGTTAGTGTTGTATTCAAAAGGTGGTGGGTTGATTTTGTAGTATGGATGTATCTGTATTTACAAGGATATTCGCATAAAGACACATACATGTAGTTTACGTATAGATATATACATATACATACATACTTACATATATATATGTGTATATATATACATATATATACATACATACATACATACATATATATATATATATATATATATATATATATATATATATATATATATATACACACACACACACACACACACACACACACACACACACACACACACACACACACACATATATATATATATATATATATATATATATATATATATATATATATTCATATACACACATATACATACATACTTATACAAACATACACAGTCACACACACACACATGCAGGTAAATCCCAACCAACTTCAAGAGTCAAATTCAACATAAAAAGAAAAAGAAAAAGAAAGTAAATGAATAAAAATTATACAAAGACAAGACCAACGCGACAAATGTCAGGTGCATCTGTTATCAATCTCTAAGTGAATCATACGCAGAATTTTCTAGAGACAGCTGGTTGGACAAGGGATGTCTTAAATTGATCATTGGACATGTAATTTCTAATAATTTACGTATGTTTAGTGAGTGATATTAAGGAAAGAATATGTGAATGGAAAGACGATGCGCATATATGCTTGATAGCTTTATTTAGTGAAAATATCAATGTGTTGAGTTAGTGAATATATACATACATATATACATATATACATGTTAAGATCTAACCCTTTTTAATCTCATTCCTAGAAAATACGACCCCCCCCCAAAAAAAAAAAAAAAAAAAAACGTCATCTCATTTATAACTGAGCTTTTATCTACTATTCTAATTTTATACTTCTCATACCGAAGTATTCTACATTTCTGTTTATACAAATAAACTTTTGCTTATTTGGCAGACACTTGTAAACAATAAGTATCCTCACTACACTGTGTTTACCGAGTCTTCAACCCTCTTTGTTTACATATGACGTCACAACTCGTCTCGATCGTGGAAAGGTTCGAAAATCTCGAAAACGGAATCAACCGGCCGGCCACAAGACGTTCGATCAACAAATCTTTGTCGGAGCGCTTTCGAACAAACCGATGGGGGGGGGGGGGCCCTTTTAAGAAGATAAATTCCCCGCTAATACCATAAAGATAACTTTAGTTACTCTACACCCCCTGCACCTTATCAAGAACATCACATTACACACGTATTAGGCAATGCACCTCCTTAATGGAACTCAAAAAAGGGGAAAGGGAAGACCACGTTACTTACTCTGCAATCTGGAAGGACTCGGCAACTCAGGATCTTAAGAAAAGTAATTCCAGATTTACGAGGAGGCACCAGACCCCTACCCCCCCTACTACCCTACCCCCTCCCTCTTTCCTACGAGAATCTACCCTGCCTTCGGGGCCCTCAATCCATATCTGTTATCACCCGACTGAATAGAAAAATATGAAGGCAAAGCAGGAGAGGATAGGATCTTCCGCCGTAAATGCAATCTACTCAGACCTGACCCAGACTGGCTCGATAGAAGCTCTCGGGGAGTCTGAAGGCAATCTACGGGAAGAGAAGCAAGTGGGCATAGTCTCCTTCGAGTCTCATATACCTCGGGGAAGGGGGAGAAGAGAGGGGGGGGGAAGGGGAAGGGGAAAAAGAGAGGAAGGGGGAGGGGGAAGGGGATGGGGAAGAAGAGAGGAAGGGGGAGGGGGAAGGGGGAGGGGGAAGGAGAGGAAGGGGGAGGGGGAAGGGGAAGGGGAAGGGGGAGGGGGAAGGGGG
>NW_028234413.1:38584526-38587026 GCF_977035675.1 Penaeus japonicus | reverse complement strand
TTCTTCAAGGGGGGTGGGGGGAAGGGGGAGGGGGGATAGGAAAGGGAAAGGGGGCTTTGGGCGGCAAACGTACGCTTATTAGTCGGGCTCTCGTGACTTCGGAGGGAAAACGGGACTCGGGTTTCTGTCCTTGTTGTAAGTTGTTTTTGTTGCTCCTTCTTGTGTTTTTATTTTTTTATCTTTTTTTATTTTTTATTTTTTTTATTGTAGAAATAATAATGATAATGATGGTAATCATAGAAATGATAATTATAATAGTAATGATAATGATCATGATAGTGATGATAGGAATGATAATGAGGATGATAATTATAATAGTAATGATAATGAGGATGATAATTATAATAGTAATGATAATGAGGATGATAATTATAATAGTAATGATAATGAGGATGATAATTATAATAGTAATGATAATGAGGATGATAATTATAATAGTAATGATAATGAGGATGATAATTATAATAGTAATGATAATGAGGATGATAATTATAATAGTATTGATAATTATGATAGTAATGATAATGAGGATGATAATTATAATAGTATTGATAATTATGATAGTAATGATAATGAGGATGATAATTATAATAGTATTGATAATGAGGATGATAATAATGATTATCATAATAATTATGATAATGATAATGGTAGTAATAATGGTAATAATTATGATAATAACAAGAATGATACTTGTTATTATTATCATTATTATTGTTATTATCTTATCTCTTATTACCATCATTATCATCATTATTATCACCATTACTATCATTATCATTATTATCATCCTTATCATTGTTATTGTTATTATCATTATTCATTACTATTAATATCATCATTATCATTATCATCATCATAATCATTACCATTATCATTATTACTATTATTATCATTGTTATCATCATCATCATTATTATAATGAAAGAATGAGAAATAGAACAAAATGGATATCAGCATTAACATTTTCCATGGTATTAGTATTAGTATTATCATCATTACTTCTATACATAATTAAATACTTTTCAACTTAAAACACATAATCTACATATTTCCATTCAAAACACAGGCTTAATCTAATTTGCATATTTACCTCGAATAAGGATTCCCTTTGATAAAAAAAAAAAAAATAATAATTTCTATCGCACAACATGACTTTATCACAGAATTACTTGTTATCGAAAACTTTGCAACATTCGCCGCTAATGGTAATGGTGATAATAACAATACAAATGCCAATAACGATAACAATAATAATTGACACTATACTATGTGGCTGATTTTCAATGGCACTGGAAAATCAGGTTCTCGAGGTCCGAGTTTGAATGGCTTTGTCTCCTTGTAATGTTTGTTGCAATATTGGTGATTGCAATAGAATGATGAAGTGTTGTTGTTGTTATTCTTTTTATTTGTCTTCATATCATTTACTTTTATTTTTACTATCATTAGGATTATTGTTGTTTTCATCATTATCATATTATCATCAGTATTATTATTATTATTATAATCATTATCATCATTGTTGTTTTTGATTACTGTTATGGTTATGATAATTATCATTTTATTGTCATTATTATCATAACAATTATTATCATTGTTGTTATTACTTTTATCAATGTACATTATTATTCTTGTTATTATCATTATCATTGTTTTCATTATCATTACCATTATTATCATTATTATTATTATCATTATTATTATTATCATTATTATTATTATTATCTTTATTATTATCATTATTATTATCATTATCATTGTTATCATTATCATCATTATTATTATCATCATTATTGCTATTATTATTGTAATTATTGTTATCATCATCATTATTATTGTTATGATATTAATCATTGTCATTAATAATTTTATTATTATTGTTATCATTTTTATAATAATAATAATAATAATAATAATAATAAAAATGATAATAATAATTATTATTATTATCATCATGATCATTATTATCATCATTAATATTATTATCATTATCGTTGTTATCATAATCATCATTATTATCCTCATCATTGCTATGATTATTGATATTGTTATAACCAATATCATTGTCATAAAAAGAGAAGGGGCGGGAAGAGGAGAGAAAGAGAAGGAGAAGAAACAGGAAAAGGAGAAGGAAAAAAAAGGAAGAATTGAGAAGTATGAGAAAAAAAAACAAGAAATAAAAGGAAAAAAAAAAACAAAAAACAAAAAGATAAAGAAATAGATGAATAAAAATTGATAAATAGATATAGAAAAATAAACAAAGAAGAAATAAGAACAGACCACTGAAGGCTTCCTCTTGTTTCACTTCCTCCAGACAAATCCAATGCACTTACAAGACGAAATGGTTGGGGGAGATAGGGGTAGGGTGGGGGGGGCGCTAGATCAACTCTATATTCCATTCTTCCTCCTCCTCCTCCAGTCCAACTTCTTCCTCCTCCCCTCTTCCTCTTCCTCTTTTTTTTCCCCACATCCTCCTCCTGCTTTTCTTCCTTCTCCTTCC
>NW_028234413.1:38564526-38569526 GCF_977035675.1 Penaeus japonicus | reverse complement strand
CAGGCACTTAAGTGATGCTTGCGGCGCCTGAATAAGTGCTGTTTTGGAAAGAGGACTCGGTGTTGGAAATATCCATTAGGAAACTGCTATTGCATCCCTCACAGCTTGCAGTGTTAGGAGATTCGAATGAGTTCAATCTGCAAGCTTATTCTAAAGCTAGATTGCCTCCTGGCGACCAGACTATGTTGATGTCTCTCGCTCTGAATCGCCGAATATACTCGAAGGATTTATATATATATATATATATATATATATATATATATATATATATATATATATATATATATATATATATATATATATATATATATATATGTATATATATACATTTTTTTCGTTTTTTTTTCAGTTAATTAATTAATTTATTTATTTTTGAATCGCCGAATATACTCGAAGGATATATATATATTATATATATATATATATATATATATATATATATATATATATACATATATATATATATATATATATATATATATATATATATATATATGTATATATATTTTTTTTTCTTTCTTTTTTTAAAATTAAAATCATTGTGCTTTATCGGTGGCGAGGAACACTTTATTTTCTTGGTCGCTTGGACAAGTTGAGATTGAAAACATAGATTCCTCTTCTTGCTATCTCTATTCATGTTTCGTCGTCTTCAGTTGAACATATTCAAGAAAAAAAAGAAATAATAACTTTAGCCAAGGTTGTTTCTATATAACATAGTCTCCCTTGAAACCTGAGACAACAAAGTATAGACGAACTCAAGAACTCACTCTACTCACACCCATAAACAATAAACATAGAATCGGAATCAACTCACAGACAGTTAAACCTCCAACACACATCACCCAACCCCAAGTCTCTTTCCCAAACGCCCTTCCCTGAAAACCTAACGAAAAACCTCAAGTCTCTATCACTGTTAGATCATTAAAAGAAAACGGGGCATCACACCCAACCACTTCTGAACTCATAAACAATGGCTTTCGGGCGAGAGTGAGTTCTTGTATTTTTAGGTCTCGGGGAAAATGAATTGAATGTTGCAGCTTTTCTTGAGTGAGGGGGTGTTGGGGTGGGGGTGAGGGGTGAGGGGTGGGGGTGAGGGATGGAGGTGTGGGAGTGAGGGGTGGAGGTTGTGGGGTGGGGGTGAGGTGAGGGGTGGGGGTGAGGGGTGGGGGTGTGGGGGTGAGGGGTGAGGAGTGAGGGGGGGGGGGAGGGGGAGGGGGGGGTGGGGGGGGGAGGAGGGGTGATGGATGGGGGTGAGGGGGGGGGTGAGGGGTGAGGAGTGAGGATGTGAGGTGAGGGTGAGGGATGAGGGGTGGGGTGAGGGATGGGTAGGAGGTGGGGGTGAGAGGAGTGAGGGGGATGAGGGGGTGAGGGATGAGGGGTGAGGGTTGATAAGTGGGGGTGAGGAGTGGGGGTGAGGGATGGGGATGAGGAGTGGGGATGAGGAGTGGGGATGAGGAGTGGGGATGGGGGGTAGGGGTGAGGGATGGGGGTAAGTTCTTTACTCGTTCCGAATGACCTCCTAGATACTCAGCGCTCTTGCCCTTCAGAGAGAGAAATAGTAATTCGGGCGTTCGTCACGATCGAACTAAAATGGAGGGAAAGGAAAAGAATATAGAAACCGGGGAAAAGTTTGAAGGACTTTCCGTTGCGAAGTTTATCCTTAATAACATGAAGACATGGTAACATTGTCTTGCAATATTTTGCAATACGTGATGTAAGGATGGTGGGGCATTACGTATTTGTGTGCAGTTATGTGGAAAGAAACAAGTAACATTTATATAGAATATTAGATAGATAGATAGAGAGATATAAATATTTAGATATAGATATAAAAAGATAGATATAAGTAGATTGATGGCTATAGAGCTATATTGATAGATGAAAAATAGGTAGATCGATGGATAGACAAATGGACAAATAGATGGGTAGATAGATAGATAAACAGACAGATGTACAGATAGATAGAGAGATAGATAAAAAGATAGATCGCTAAATATATACATAGGTAGACAGATAGAGAGACAGAAAGATAAACAGATAGATGGATAGATGGATACAAAGATAGATAGATAGACAGATAGATAGAGAGGGACAGATAGATAGATAGACTTCCTCAGTGTCGGACTGTATATTCCACTATACATGGCTATTGAATTAAAACTTATCCTTTCCTAACCTATCCTAACTGAATCTATCCTATGCCAACCTAACTTAACGTAACAACTTCCGTATGACAGAAATCACGTGTTCTTTTCTTCCAGATTTAATCCTTTTTAATGCTCTTAACCGTAGCCTTATCCTATCAGATAAAGCTATCGTGTATGCTGTAGCGTTAGCCATTTCGTTAACTTCAAAGTGAGATTTTTTTTTGTTGGGAAATTCTGTTGTTCTTTCGTTCGTGACAGAGTTTTTATTTATTTTTATTTTTTATTTATTTTTTATTTATTTATCTATTTTTTATTACTATTATTATCTTTAACTGTATGATCGTGTAACTCGGAAGCAAACTGAAGAACTAGCTGCTTTGGAAGGAAATATTTGGTATATGTACAAAATAAGAAAGGAAATACAGAAAATGAATGTAAAAAATCTCAATAGGAGTGGTTGAAGGTATATATAAAGGACCCTTAGTTACAAGCCGAGTAACACAGTTGCAAGCTTGTGTCCTACGAGATCTGTATCCTGAGGAACGAACAGAGCACAACCCACAAGCCGAAGTACCGGTTGATCGGGTGGAAAGCGCAGTACTTAGGGCAATTTGAGTCATACCACTTGCGATAAGGTCTAAATCAGATGAAAGATCGGTGTAGTGTTGTTGTTTTTTCTTGTTTTGTTTTGTTTATACACTTTGATTATTCGTTCGTCAGATACATTGCCGCCATAACTTCTTCCCGTTTTCTTTCTTTTGGGACATGTTAAAAGCAGTGATAATACACAGAAAACGTAGTCAATAATGATGGTAAACTATGGTATATTTGAATAATTTTCTATTGAGAATATTCTTGATTGGAGAATTTCCACCTTGTCTAAGAATTTGATATCACTGTTATATATATTCCTAACAGAAGCTTGAATAATAGATAACAGATCTAACATTAGAATTACAAATTTCCTTATATTATATATCTGCTTCCTCAACCGTCATAACAGTACAGTGATAGACAGATATCCACAGCAGTGTAATAACTCCCTCTTTTCCAACAAAACTCTAAAAGGAAATATTGACACAATGCATTATTACAAGATGAATTCCGAGCTGAGAAGGATAACCTTTAAAAATTCCGCTTTGAAACATGGAACACACACACACACACACACACACACACAAACACACAAACACACAAACACACACACACACACACACACACAAACACACACACACAACACACAACACACACACACACACACAAACACACACACACAAACACACACACACACTATATGTTCATTGCACACACACCACACACTACAGTCACAAACAAAACGACAGACACTTCACACACATCTTCTTCACACACTAAACCCACACACCCACACATATATTTGTATGTTCTATTGCACCTCCACAGACCAAGTTAATAAAAAAGAAAGTGATATCTTCTTCACACTGCTAAGCCCCATGTGACCAGGATTCTTGTAGAGGTCGCCACCCAGACCTTTGCGGAGAAAAAAAGTGAGTGAGAGAGGGAAAGGGAGAGAGAGAGAGAGAGAGAGAGAGAGAGAGAGAGAGAGAGAGAGAGAGAGAGAGAGAGAGAGAGAGAGAGAGAGAGAGAGAGAGAGAGAGAGAGAGGAGAGAGAGGGAGAGAGAGAAAGAGAGAGGGAGAGGGACAGAGAGAGAGAGAGAGAGAGAGAGAGAGAGAGAGAGAGAGAGAGAGAGAGAGAGAGAGAGAGAGAGAGAGAGAGAGAGAGAGAGAGAGAAAGAATAAGAGGGAGAATGACAGGAAGAAGGAAAGATAGAGAGGGAGAGAGAGAGAAAGAGGGAGGAGGAGAGAGAATAGATAAATAGATAGATAGACAGATAGATGAATAGATAAACAGATAGATAGAGAGATAAAGTGGGACAGCCAGCTAGCTAGCTAGAGAGATAGAGAGAGATAGGGAGAGCCAGAGCGAGAGAGAAAAAGAGAGAGAAAGAATCAAACCCAAAAAGAAGGAAAACAAACAAACAAACAAACAAACAAACAAAAACAAAACAAAAAGGAAGCACAGACGGACAAAAAAAGGACACACAAGCAGCACAAGCACCGTCCGCGAAACGTACAAGAGAGAGAGTTGACCACGAAGCTCCTGCCTGTGCCTCCGCGTGGCCTCGTCAGCATCACCGTTTCAGGAACACTCGCCGTGGATGGTACGAGCCGCGTTTTAAAAGTTCGCTCGCGCTGAATACGTGGCGACGACTTGAACTCTTATGAAACGACCTGATGCTCTGTTGATACCGTTCCCGAGGCGAGGTCTGGGGGGATGGGAGAGGGTGGTGAGGGGAGGGATGGGTGGTGAGGGGATGGGAGAGTGGGTTAGGGGAGGGATGAGGGGTGGGGAGGGTGAGGGAAGGGTAGGGAAGGGTGGTGAGGGGAGGGGAGGAAGGGAGGGAGGTAGGGGTGGTGAGGGGAGGGGGAGGGGTGGGAAGGGTGAGGGAGGGGAGGGGAGGGGGAGAAAGGTAGGGGTAGGAAGGGTGGTGAGGGAAGGGGAGGGGAGGGAACGAAGCGAGAGTGAGAGAGGGGTAAGAAAAGGAGGTTGGTAAAAGGAGAGGAACAAGGCACGAATGGTGAAGGGAGTAAGAAAGAGGGGATTGAGAAGAGAAGAGAGGGAAGAGGGAAAGAGAGGGAAGAGAAGAGGGAAAGAGAGAGAAGGGAAGAGAGAAAGAGAGGGAAGGGAAGAGGAAAACAAGGAGAGGGGAAAGGGAAAAGGGGAAGGGGAGAGGGAGGAAGGAAGATAGAAGAGGGAAGAAAAGAGAACGAGAGAGGAATAGGGGAAGGGGAGAAAGGAGAAGAAGGAAGGAA
>NW_028234413.1:38542026-38552026 GCF_977035675.1 Penaeus japonicus | reverse complement strand
TTACGATTTATATATATATGCAGATTTTATAAATCCTTATACGATATCTTGCAAATCTCTCTTAATTAGATCAGATAAAGAGAAAAAAAAAAAGAATCTCATGTTTTGTGTAAATAATTTAAATTTGGAGATAGGATAAAAAGACATATAAATGAATAAACAAATAACATAAATACAGATTAATAATTATAAAAAAATGAATAATAAATAGTAAAACAAAAGAAAAGAAAAAAAAGAACATTCATAACATTCCATCTTTTTACAGCTTTCAATTTGCGCGTGAATTCTAAAGCACGGAGTCTCATATCTGACGGTTTTATCACGACAGCTACAATGAAAAATATTTTTGGTAAAAGTAATAAGAGGAGAAAATCCGCGGCAAATATATGCTTACATACATATACATACACATATACATATACACACTATCTCTAGTCCCTTATCCATCTATCTGTCTATCTATCTATCTATCCATTGATCCATCCATAAATCTACCTATCTATCTACTTGATCTCTTAATCCATTTAACTATACATCCGTTTATATATCTATCCACTTAGCTATCAGTCTGTCTGTATGTCTATCTACCTATCCATTCATCCATCCATAAATCTACCTATCTATCTACTTATCTCTTAATCCATTTAACTATACATCCCTACATATATCTATCTATCTGCTCAACTATCAATCTGTCTGTATGTCTATCTATCTATCCATTCATCCATCCATAAATCTACCTATCTATCTACTTGATATCTTAATCCATTTAACTATACATCCCTATATCTATCTATCTATCAGTCTACTTATCTATCAGTCTGTCTGTATGTCTATCTACCTATCCATTCATCCATCCATAAATCTACCTATCTATCTACTTATATCTTAATCTATTTAACTATACATACCTATATATATCTATCTATCTACTTAACTATCAGTCTGTCTATCTATCTATCTATCTATCTATGACGAAAGTCCCTCCCAGCTTCTCTGCATAGTTGCGAAAGACGACCCGGAAAAAAGTCGAGGTTGGAGACAGGAAGGAAAAAGAGTGAGTTTCATTCAAGTCTGAAATATTTGGGTCAGTCGTTCCTTACCAGCGTGCGGCTTTTTGATCAAGATCTAGCGCCTTCATATTGTCGTTTGCGTCTTGGACCACTTTAGTGACTTTTATTTGACTTTACTTTGTACTGAAAGATAGAATGACGAAGCACTGTTTTTTTTTTTTTTTTTTTTTTTTTTTTTTTTTTTTTTTTTTTTTTTTTTACAGTCCCTGGATACCATGGATGAAGAGAATACAGATAAAAAAATAGCAAATATGTTGAGTGGTTTAGTGTTAGAGGAGTGAACTATCAAGAACATTCCGAGACTGAATATAATATCAAAATGAAAACCTTAGTTTGCAACACTGCTTTTAATCTTTTGACTACCACAGCTCCGTCCTGGAAATTGATTAAAAATACTTACTGGATTATTAAGAAATTAATTCAAAATTAAATCACAAAATTAAATTACTTCCTGAATTATTAAGAAATTAATTCTAGCTGATAAGAAGAGATGCTTATCAATATTACGCCTCTGTAGGATATTTTTTTGTACTCTAATGGGGGAAAAGGAAGGACATGGTCTTCCCATTTTAAAAAAAAAAAAAAAAAAAAAAAAAAAAACAAAAAAAAAAAAAAAAAAAAAAAAAAAATAAATTAAAATAAAAAAAAAATAAATAAAATCAAGAAATAAAACATTTGTTTCTTATTACAAAAACTTACAATATCTTAGATCTAAATCGAATGAATTCAACCCGACCTTCATTACGATCTGAGTAAAGGGCAAGTAAACAATTTACTATGACCCTCATTTGTAAACAATCCTTTTTTTTTGCTATAAAAAAAACTAATGGATATTTACGAGAAAGATTTTTGGGACACCCATCTGATAAAAAGACGAGGGTATACTGTAGCCATCACCTATCAAGAAAGAAGAAGAAAAGAAACTCGAAGACCAAGAAAATACGAAAGAGATATCCCCTTAACAATCCTCTTAGTCCCCGTCCTTTCCTATCCTTCTACTCCTCCCCTTCTTTACCTCTTCTTCCTCTCTCATCTCCTTACCCCTTGTCTCTCTCCCATACCCCCCTCCCCTCAAGAAGACTCAACGTATCACGAATCACTATTGGATATCCTGAGACTAAAAGATTATTGGATTAATATCAAGCTAATGAACTGGTATAGAAAATATGTAATGTATGGCATCTAGTTCCTTTCCTATGAACTGAGGAGTGAGGCAGGGCTGTGTCCTTGTTCTTCCAATGTTTTCAAACACTTATTTGGACTGGATACTAGGTAGAATATTCATCTAAAGTCAGTGTGGAACAACACAGAGTAATGTCAACAACTTAGACTTTGCTAATAATATTGCTTTGATAATGATATTTCATCATCTCAGGAAGTCCTAGTGATCTCTTAAGGCATTCACCAGGAGACAAACCTTTTGGGTTCAGAGGCCTCATAGACCAAGACCAAGATCCAGGAGTCAGTATGTGCTTGCGGCGAAGACAATGAAAGTCTCATAGAGTTTAACATACTTTGCTGGTGTAGTCCTTGAATCTGTAAAACCAGAAAGGTAACAGACGAATTGGACAGGCGGCAGGAGCCAGGACCTCACTCGACATGTGTATTTGGAGAAACTGTGCAGAAGGACCAAACTACGTATCTTCAGGTCTACGTGTCCGTTATTTCCAGTCCTGCTGTACAGCATTGAAACCTGGGCTTTATCCCGTGTCTTTGAGGTTTCTATGCCGATAATGGGGTACAAATGACTGGATCATGTGTCCAACCAACGACTGCACAAGACCTGCTACTTCCATGATGCGGAACTGTCAACTGAGGCTATACAGTCACTTTGCTAGTTTCCCAAAGGACGAATCCACTCGCCAGGTTGTCTCCACTAAAGACGACCATGAGTGGAGGAGGCCCGTGAGACGACCCCGGAAGTCGTGGCTCGCTCGGGCAATGCGACCAAACATGTCGTGGGGAAGTTGTGTCGCGCCGCGCCCCTGCCCAGTGGCTCGCTCGGAGGGAGCCTCGTGGTTAGAAGCGGAGGAGTTTATGCGGCAATGCACCCTTCCCTGCGTCAGCCCCACTGATTTGATTTTGATTCTCTATCGATCGCCCTCGTTCCCATCTCCTTTCCTTCCTCCTCTGCCAGATCTATCTTCTATCCATCCCTCCTGCTTCTCTTTTTTTTCTTCATCCTTATCTCTTTTCCCTATTTCTTTTTCCACTATTTCCCTCCCCTTTTTCATATCCTCTGTCTCTTATCTCTCCCTTCCTCTCCCTCTCGCCTTCTCCCCTCTTTTCCCCTCCAGCAAGCCAGCCACGTCCGACCGTGTTCTATACCCTCAACACCTTCGAATTACCAGTATTTTTTCCCCTTGGTCATGCTCTCCCCCTTCCCCTTCCCCTTCCCCTTCCCCTTCCCCTTCCCCTTCCCCTTTCCCTTCCCCTTCCCCTTGGCCGCCCCGAACCATAAGCAATTTACCCACTAACTGGCAACCTTTCCACCAATCATAAACTTTCATTTATACTTTTCCTTTTGTTATGATATTCTCATCGCTTGTGGAAAGCCTTTAGTTTTTTTTTTGTATTTTTTTTTCTTGCGTGGATCTTTACCTTATTTTGAAAGGGCTTTTTTCTCATTTTTCGAAATATTTTTTTCCTTTATATTTTTCTATATTTAGGTTCGTAATTATTTCTCGTGGACTTTGTCAGAACTTTGTACCATCGGCATTAACATTATCTCTCTCATTATCAGTATCATTATAATTGATATCATTATCATTGTCATTATATTTTTTTGTTATCATTACCATCATTTTTATCATCATAAGCATTATTATCATTATCTTTCTATATCATTATCCTTACTACTTTGATATCATTATCCTAACTGCTAGTGTCACTATCGATATCATAATTATTACCATACATTATTGCCAAGATTTCCATGACATTATTATTAATACTGTCTGTATCATTATTATTATTATTATTATTATTATTATTACTATTATTATTATTATCATTATTATTATTATTATCATTATCATCATCATCATTATTATTATCATTATCATTATCATAATGGTAGTGATAAGGATTATGATCATAATGATTTTCATGATAATAGCAATAATAACAATAACAATGATCATTATCATCATCATTCCCATCATAATCCTCAGAATCATTACAACCATGACAATTCTCATCATCACCATGACAATTCACATTGTGACCAACATCACTGATATCATTTTTATTATCATTATCATCTACACTTTGAATATCATACCTACTATCAATAAAATCATTCCCATTATCATTATGATACCAATATATCACCATGCCAACAAAATCAACAAGATCAAAAAACAACAACAACAACAGCAAACAAACAAACAAACAAACACAGAATCTACATCACAACATACTCTCCTTATCATTAAATTAACCACGAGTATTCATGTGGCAGTTCATCATAAAAGTATTGTTCACTTGTCTGCTATATTTATTTTTCAAGTGCACACACGCTTTGTTTGGAAAATGTATATTCCCTGTTTGTTTGGCTGGTTTATGATGCATGTGTTTTTTATGGTTGTTGTCCCCGTTTGCTTTCGAAATATACGTCAAGTGTTTAAAAAGTGTCGAAACGGGTTGGTCTGAAATCAGAATGTGTTTTAGTGTTTAGTGATGTGTCAAAGTGCACGGAATAGATATCTGGGTTTTAGATTTTTGTTTGATTGATTTTTGTTTTCGTGTTTGAAAATAACTGTTTCTTTCTTTATTTAATGTTTTTTTTTTTTTTTTTTTTTTTTTTTTGTTAGATGATATCAATATAATTTCAATTCAACAGATTTTTGGTTGATTGATTTTTGTTTTCGTGTTTGAAAATAATAATTTTTTTTCTTTATCTTTATTTCTTTATTTTTTCTTATTTATTATCATTATTTATTATTATTATCATTTTTTTGGTCATTGTTAGATGATATCAATATAGTTTCAGTCCAACACGTGTTTAATGTAATGAGATTTTTAGAATGCAGGAATATATACATACCGTTTTATTTCCCGCAAAAATAAGTATTTGTGTGTATGTGTGAATGTTGGTGTGTACGTGCACTTGTATGTGTGTGTGTGTGTGTATGTGTGTGCGTTCGTATGTGTGTGTGTGTGTGTATGTGTGTGTGCACGTTTGTATGCGTGTGTCTGTGTGTGTGTATGTGTGTGTGTGTGTATGTCTTTGTCTATTCATAAAATTATTTATAGTCCTTTTGATGATTATGATTACATCATCCACGTTCAGTATATCCGGTAAATAGGGCTCCATTCTCATCTTTTCTGTTATCTTTTAGCTAAAGCTAAAGCTATGGTCCTGTATTTTCCCTTAATAAATTTGTGTAAAACAATAATTTAATAAACGATTAAATGCTGATAATGAAAATGATAATGATAATGATAATGATGACAATGATGGTAATGATAATTATAATGATAATGATAATGATAATGATGATAATGGTAATGATAATGATAATGATAATGTTAATGATAATAATTATGATAATGATAATGTTAATGATAATGATTATGATAATGGTAATAAAATGATATTGATAATAATAATAATAATAATAATGATAATAATAATAATAATAATAATAATAATGATAATGAAGATAATGATAATGATAATGATTATAATTTCAATGATAATGATAATAATAATCATGATATCAGTGATAGTAATAGTTATATTATCAATGATCATAATAGTAAATACAATGGTACTGATAATGATAACAATAATGATAATTATAATGATAAAGAATAACAAAAATTACAATAAAGATTATGATATCATCATTGCGGATGGTAATGATCATGATGATTATAATGATAGTAAGGATATTAATAATCATGATAATAATTGCAATAACAAAAATGATGACAACCCCAACAACAATAATGATAATGGTAATAATAATGATGACAATAATAACCATAATAATGATAATGATACTTAAGATAATAAGTACAGTATCAATAATAACCGTTATGATGGTAATAATGAAAATAACAATACTTATGACAGTGATAATAGTGATCATAATATTGATAATAACAAGGATGATAATAATGGTAATAATTGTAATGGTAGCAATGATAATAATGACAACTAACAACAATAATGATAATGATGATAATGATAAGGATAATGATTTTAGTGATAGAAATTATAACAATAATAATAACAATCCTAATGATGATAACAATATCAATAATGATAATAATTGTATTAGCAAAAATAATTTATAATAATAACAATGCTATTAAGGAAAATTAAAATGATAACTATGAAAAAACAATAATGATTATGATAATAATTCTGGTACTAACAATAGTGATTGCAATAACAATGATAATGATAACAATGATAATAATAACAATGATTGTTATAATAGATTAATGATGCAATAACATTACTAATAATGACAAAGGTAGTAGTAACAATCATAATGATAACAAATGGGAGACAGTGATAATAATGCCTGTAATAATAATAGTGACAAGAATAATGACTTGAAGAACCGGGATGATGATAATGACTGTAATTGTAATAATAACAATTACTATTTTGCCATATTCTTCGTTGTGACGATCCGTTGCAAATCATCAACTTGTTATCATTAGCATTTCAGAATTAGGAATACATTGTTTGACTTGTAATATTTTTTTGCAGATAACGAACTAAAAATGAAGAAAAAAATATGGAATTACAATTTTATAGGTAGAGTTCTCGATTTGGCGAGTATAAAAGCATTCAGTTTTTTTCTTTTTTCTTTTTTTTGTCGTTGTATAGGTAAGGAACACAGGAGGGATATCAATATGAAATTCAGTCATGAAAGAATCCTCTACCCTCCTACCTATCATCTAATTCCCCTGGCAGTGTTATCAGATCACTTTGAACTTTGTACCCCCACACGTTCAAAAACAAATTATTGATTGGCTTTCGAAACGGTTGTGTCTATTGCATAAGTCTACGGACTATAGGTTCCAGATTTCACAACAAAACCCAATGTGGGACGTAGAGGGATGTTGTTTACATACGATTATGAAAACTAACACAGTCTTCTTTCCATAAAGTAATACTCATAAATTATATATTTATTTCTACCTGTTTTTAAGGAAATTAAGTCAGGCGAAATTAGCTTACGCCCTCTATATATCCGCAACCAATCACAATAATGTTTTTCACTGGATATAAAACAAGAAAATCCGAAGGCCCTGATGGACTAGATGGGGAGAAGTGGTGGAAAAGGGGCGGGGCTAGTTTCGCCTGACTTTGCTCTGCTGACTGCAATACTCATCGAGCAAATACTAATTTGGGGTTATCTGCTACCCACAAAATACAGGGTAGACTAACTGATACTATGTTAGGTATTAATAATTTTCGCTGAAGTTAACTCAATTGACGTGCCTCCAACACAAATGGTTAACGGCCCTACAGACATGTGCAGTACATCACATTCTGTAACTTTTATTATTCTGTAAAGGGAATACAGTACCTGAGAGCCATTTTTTTTAGAAATAAGGCGCTAAAATCCATATATTTCCTGTAACATTATTTATGCCGAAAAAGTCAAAATTTTCTCACGCATCCGTGAATATCTGGAAAATCAGTTTGAAAGCGAAATGACGGAATTTAATTATCGTGCATTAGAGAACAGTCATTAAATTATGACTGTCTTCCTTCCTTGACTACACAATGCGGAGTCTGTATCCATGCAACAGCGTTTCATGCCACGAGTCCCCTTTGCAATTGAAAGTCTGAAACTCATGAGTTTTCTCAAACATTATAGACTGTTGAATATATGTGTCTATGTCTATCTATCTGTCTGTCATAAAAAGCACATAGATATATACAAATATACAAAATCAAATACAAAGACAAAGCCCACGGAAACACACATATGCAAGCACACACGCCAAAAGCACACACTTAATTATCACCGTGCTTTTGGTGCAAGTTCAGAGCCCAAAAGGACCACTATCTCGCACACACTCTCGCAACATTGGCAAACAAACACCTATCAAACATCATCGAACCAAACATTTTTTCACACTTTCCAAACACACTCTCGTCCTCCAAACGCCAGTTCCCCTCGCCGTACACAGCCGAGTTTCCCCTCTGCCACATTAGCTTTTTCCCCTTGTCGAATTATTCCCCTCTTTCCCTTCCATTTTATATCCTCCCTGCCCACTTTACTGCATTATGCAATACCTCCATTTCCATCCTTACCGTTTGGATCCGTTGAAATTCGTGTCAGATTTGTGCATTTGGGTTTGCCTCCTTTTAATATTTCATGCATTTGCATAATCTTTATAATCATAATTTTCGCGTAGATCCCAATTTGGGCGAAGCTTATTTTTTTTTCTCGTGCAATCTCTTGTTTCCGATTTCCTCGCTCGTATATTCAGAGGGTGTTATTGGCATCGATTTGATATAAAAGCGTTCACCCTTCGCTCTGGGAGTCCCCCATCTCATATCCTTTTCACCGAGTCCTTATCTTTTTGTTATCGCCTCTGTTAACTCACCACCTGCATCTTGCGTTCGCGTTAACTGCCTGTAAATTAGTACTTATTACTCATATATCTTCCTTCAGTCCCTGTCGTACCCCTTCACCGTCACATCTTTCTTTAGCACCATAGCCTGTCTGTCATCACACCCTCGTAACGCCATTAAGTCACCCTTTCCCACCACTTTCTCAGATCGAATGATTTCAATCTCTCATGGTTTCCTCTTGTCAGTTTATCATAAGGAATTCCTATTGGTGTTCGCGAGGTAGGATGGATTTTATATTTCCAAAAAGGTTAATGGAATCTATCTTTCTCTCCATAAAGTACAATTAAAAGTCTCTTTGATCTCCCTCCTCCCTCTAATGTTTTAAATCACCATTACACGCAGTGACGATGCTAACACTTAATCATCTTTCATCTCTCGAAACTCCAGCTACCAAATCACACTCAATTTCTACTCCTCTGTGACTTTCATCTGACGGACTTCCCACTGACAGTAACCCCAAACCGACATCCTTTGTCACCCATGTACACTTCTTAGATCGATGCATCTTTCGAATTCAGACACAGGAGCGTATGTAATTCATAATGTTAAATTCTCTCTGATTTGGACTTATTCTTGTGTCAACCCCATCCTTTGTTCGAAATGATTAATACTAATTCTCCTTGGTTCAACTGTACCTTATTTTACTCTATCATGTTCTAAAAAGTGTTTCATAACGGATGTAATTTATAGGGAATAAACTATTCACTCCATTCCTTGCCTTACATTGGCCTATAACTTCTGATTTCTTATCTCTTAACCTATGTTTTAATCCTCATTATACATTCCTTTCATATTCCTCTTCTGCCATCCGCATCCTTCTACATCCGAATCCTCAGTCATTATCAAATCAACTGCAATCATCCACCCATCCACCTTCTCCTTACAAAATTTTATTTCATCCATATATCTATATGCTTAAAAAAAATCAAGCAACACTGATTTGGAAGCTTTTGGGCCCATTTTCTATAATGAATGTCTTGTCATATTAGTCAAGGCCTTGTGGAGTTTAGTTAACACCATTGTTCAACCCTCGAGCATTTGTGTTTGAACACTAATGCTATTTAAGTTGCTGTCAATTCCTTATTGTTTTAACGTCAGTCACGGTCTCTCAAACCCTTCCTCTTTCTTCATGCAATTATTATCTAAAATTTCACCCTGCATGGCTTTAAATGCTTGAAATCTCATGGGTGAAAATCTTTCATCCTCGACCAAGGCAAATTATTTGTTCAGAACAGTGAATAATATGATTTTGAGAGGTTTTAGAAGAGGTGTAGCGAATGTTCATGAGTTTTTGAGTTTGTGCCCTGTGTGT
>NW_028234413.1:38529526-38532026 GCF_977035675.1 Penaeus japonicus | reverse complement strand
TATATTTTCATTTCTTTTTATTCATCCTCTTGTGTTTTTACTTTCCTCTTGAATTTTGTTTATTCTTTTTTCGTCTTCATATTTCATTTCTGTATTGCATTCACTTTTTTTTTTGTGGGGGGTGTAGCGGGGGTAGCGGGGGGGGAGTGTATCTGTTTTTTTTTATTATTATTATTTACTGGTAAGGTCATATGAAATATTCGAACTTATGAAAAGTCGTTGAAGGATTTTTATTTTGAAATCGTTTTTTTTTTTTTTAATTTGGAATAAAATTGGAAGAATGGATTGACGAGAAGAAATGGAATACAAAACAATAATTCGAAGTATTATTTTAAGGATAAAAACAAAGAAACATATCTATCCAACTATCTATCTATATAGATAAGAGTTAGGTGAGGGTAGAGAGAGTGGGTGAGAGAGAGAGAAAGAGAGAGAAAGATATATATATATATATATATATATATATATATATATATATATATATATATATATATATATATAGAGAGAGAGAGAGAGAGAGAGAGGGTAAGTGAGAGAGAGAGAGAGAGAGAATGAGAGAAAGAGAGAGAGAGTGGGTAAGTGAGAGAGAGAAAGAGAGAGAGAGAGAGAGAGAGAGAGAGAGAGAGAGAGAGAGAGAGAGAGAGAGAGAGAGAGAGAGAGAGAGAGAGAGAGAGAGAGAGAGAGAGAGAAAGAGAGAGAGAGAGAGATAAGATAGATAGATAGATAAATAGATAAAGAGAGATAGATAGAGAGAGAGAGAGAAAGAAAGAAAGAGATGAATAGAGAAAGAGCAAATGGAAGAGATTTAGCGAAAAGCAAGTCAAAGAGAATGAAAACCAAGGAATCAAAACCTGAAAGAAAATATGCCGGATTTAAAAGTTATGTAAGAGCTGTCGCCAGAAATGAGGATGAATGATAATGGCCCTAAAAAAAAGAAAAAAAAAAAAGAAAAAAAAGGAAGAAGCAAGGGCAGAAATATTAAAGATAACCCGGTCACACAAACGCACGCACAAACACACTCAAACACGAGAACACATAAGGTCCGCCTCTTCCACACGCACACAAACACGAGGACACATAAGTGTTTGTCTTCCACACGTACACAAACACAAGAACACACAAGGTCCCCCTCTTCCACACGTACACAAACACAAGAACACATAAGGTCCCCCTCTTCCACACGTACACAAACACAAGAACACACAAGGTCCCCCTCTTCCACACGTACACAAACACAAGAACAAATAAGGTCCCCCACTTCCACACATACACAAACACAAGAACAAATAAGGTCCCCCACTTCCACACGTACACAAACACAAGAACACACAAGATCCCCCTCTTCCACACACACACACACACACACACACACCTCACCTATCTCCTGTGATCGTTATTCTTCTCAAGCATCACAACTGCACCTTGAAGTATTGCTTTGCTTCTGTGTGAATACAGATAGGGTGTAAAAAGAGGGAGGGTAACCCGTCGAGCGAAAAGCGGAAGAGAGAGGAATGAGAAACACAGGATTTTCTTTGAAGGGGAATGATCCGGGAAGGATTTTTTATTTTATTTTATTTTCTCTCTATTTTCTCATTCTCTTTTCTTTCTCTGTCTCTGTCTTTCGTTTTATCTGATCTTTCGTTATTTTTAACTGAGCTTTCGTTTGTCCTCTTTCTATCTTTTGATTCTATCTTTCTCTCTCTATCTTTTGGTTCTCTCTCTCTCTGTTTGTCCTTCTCTCTCTCTCTCTCTCTCTCTCTCTCTCTCTCTCTCTCTCTCTCTTCTCCTCACCATATATATAAATACACAGATACATACATATATATATATACATATATACACACACAAACACCCACACAACACACATAATATATCTCACACACACCCACCATATATATATATATACACACACACACAAATTAAATATATCTATATATATATATATATATATATATATATATATATATATATATATATATATATCCCTCTCTGTGTGTCTGTGAGTCTGAGTGTTTATCTGTTTCTGTCTCTCTCTTTCACTCCTTCCTTCTTTGTAGGTCTGTCTGACCCTCCGTCTCTCTCTCTCTCACTGTCCCTCCTTCATTCTCTGCCTCTCTCTCTCACTCTCTCTCTCTTACTCTCCCTTTCTCTCTCTCTCTCTCTCACTCTCCCTTTCTCTCTCTCTCTCTCACTCTCTCATTCTCCCTTTCTCTCTCTCACTCTCCCTTTCTCTCTCTCTCTCTCACTCTCTCTCTCTCTCTCTCTCCCTCTCTCACTCTCTCTTTCTCTCTCTCTCTCTCTCTTTCTCGCCTTACCCCTTTTTTCTCTTATCCTTTCACGGGACTCGGATGAGAAGACAAACAAGGAGAATTGTTTAAGGATTTACTCTGTCTTTCACCTTCTCGCTTTCATCCTAAGCTTCTCTATTTCTTTCTCTGTATCAACAACAATATGATCTTGTCTTTTTGCATTCAATGAACTTCCATTCGCCTTGCAACAT
>NW_028234413.1:38507026-38509526 GCF_977035675.1 Penaeus japonicus | reverse complement strand
GAGGGAGAAGGAGGGGGAGAGGGCGGAGGAGAGGAAAGGAGAAGTTGAGGAGGGAGAGATGGAGAAGGAGGGAGGGAGTAAATTGAGAAGGAGGGAGAGATGGAGAGGGAGGGAAAGAAAGAGAGGGAGGGAGAAACGGAGACAGAGGAAGAAATGTTGAAGAGGAAAGAGATGGAAAGAAGGACAAGAAGGAAAAGAAGGGAAATGGAGGAGACAGAGATAGAAATTGCATGAAAGGGAGATGGAGATGTAAGTAAATAATAAAAAGGAGAAGGATAAAAGGGAGTAAGGGAAGATGGAAAGGGAGGGAGAGATGGAGATGCTGGGAGAAATTGAGTGTTGTGAGAGATAGATAGGGACGGAGAGATGGAAAAGGAGCGAGAAATGGACAAGGAAGGAAAGAAGGAGAGGGATGATGAGGAAGGGAGAGAGTGATGGGAAAGGAGGGAGTGATGGGAAGGGAGGGAGAGAAAATGGAGAGGTAGACGTTGAGGTAGAAGAGAGAGAGAGAAAGAGAGAGAGAGAGAGAGAGAGAGAGAGAGAGAGAGAGAGAGAGAGAGAAAGAGAGAGAGAGAGAGAGAAAGAGAGAGAGAGAGAGAGAATGAGATTCAGAGCTAAGTTTTCGATAGAGGAAGAGAACCAGGAATATCGAAGAGAAAGAAGCGAGAAAAAGACACACACACACACACACACACACACACACACACAAACACACACACACACACACACACACACACACACACACACACACACACACACACACACACACACACACACACACACACACACACACACACACACACGCATACACACGGTCACAAACAAACACACAAAATCATAGCTGGTCAGTTAGTTAGATTTACCATTTCACACATGGCGCATGTGCAATATGTCACAACGTTAATTTCTAAATATATTTGATTTAAGATCCTAAAAGTACATTTATCACATAAAAAACCTAGCCAATTAGAAGCAATTTTCTGTTCTTTTTTTCAGTAAAATATAAGGTGAAAATTGTTTACGTTCGCGGATAATGGAATTCAGATTGTAACTGTCATAAAGTGGGTTTCGTTTTATAGAACTAAATTTGCTATGTCCATTTCACGTTCCGTATGACTGGCTGAAACAGAGAGAATAACGTATGGTAGGGTGAGGCGTGAAGAGAAGTTTGTGGGTAACTTTGTTTTAAGATTGTATATATTGGTATTTCGTTAATACGTGTGTTACTTTTACGTGTTACTTGTTACTTTTACTTGTATGATACTTGTGTGTTTGTGGTGTTACTTGTGTGTTTGTGGGTAACGTTACTACGATTGTATAAGATTGTATAAGTTGGTATTTCGTTAATACGTGTGTTACTTTTACTTGTTACTTGTTACTTTTACTTGTGTGTTTGTGGGTAACGTTGTTCTAAGATTATATAAGTTGGTATTTCGTTAATACGCGTGCTACTTTTACTTGTTACTTGTTACTTGTACTTGTGTGTTACTTGTGTGTTTGTTGGTAATGTTACTACGTGTTGATCCAAGATTGTATATGTTGGTATTTCGTTAATACGTGTGTTACTTTTACTTGTTACTTGTTACTTTTACTTGTGTGTGTTACTTGTGTGTTTGTGGGTAACGTTACTACGTGTTGATCCAAGATTGTATAAGTTGGTGTTACTTTTTAGGCTTATCTCACTTACATGCCAGACTTTGGTAACACTATCATTAACATTATTAATATTATCATTATTACTATCATATCTACTACTACTGTTATCATTATTATCATTACTATTTCTGCTAATACTATTATTACTATTACTACTAATATTATTATTATCATTGCTACATATACTACTATTAGTACTACCACTACCACTACTATTACTACTATTACTACTATTATTACTTGTACTACTACTACCATTATCATTATCATTACCACTATCATCATTATGATTGCTAATGCTATTCCTACTACTATCATCAATATCCTTCCATACATTATATATATATAGTTTTGGGCAGTCAGATAAAGCCTGGCAAAGCAAATATAAGATTACAATATTACATCGTCTTATTTTTTCACATATTTTTTTTTATATGTTTATTTTATTTTTTCACATATTTTTTTAATGTTTATTTTATTTTTTCATATGTTTATTTTATTTCTTCACATGTTTATTTTATTTTTTCACATGTTTATTTTATTTCTTCACATGTTTATTATATTTTTTCACATGTTTATTTTATTGGGCTTAAATCTGTATAAAACAATGGCGATAAAATTATCCCCGCGTAAGAATAGATAAGAAATAACAAGAATTATTAGAACTCATTTCAGTTCTTTTCTGTTGTTTTTTTTATGATAATAATGATAATGATGATAGTTTTAATTATGGGAATGGTGATGTTGATAGTGATAGTGATGAGGATAATAAAAAATATAATAATGATAATGAGAATAATGGTGATGACAGTAATGATAGTGATTATGATGATAAAAAAAAACA
>NW_028234413.1:38454526-38462026 GCF_977035675.1 Penaeus japonicus | reverse complement strand
CTCCAAAGTCTGGTGCAACGGCAGCATGAACCACTTCTGCAATGGTGTGCTTGTGCGTGTGTGCTTGCTCCTCCCTCTCTCTCTACCCGGCAGCCGGTCACTGCGGCCTATTTATTCAACAGCAATTTGTATGCTAAAATGTGTCTGGCGTGACTCACTTAGCATAACCTGTTTGAATTGAAAGTATTGGCCCTAATTTTTCTTCAAAGTGGTGAATCAAAGGCTGGGTTAGCGAGTGGCTGTGATTGTGTGTGTTGGGAGGGGGGGGGGGAGGAGATGGGAGGGAAGGAGAGGAGGGAGGGAGGTGGAGGGTAAGGGGGTAAGAGAGTATCTAGTATCTATTCTGTTTAGATTTTTTTTTTCTTTTTTTTTTCTTTTTTTTTTTCTTTCTTTTTTGGTATCGGGGCGTACAGATTTTATTTGCATAGTGATTCGTAAAATGTATTCCGGAATGTGTTAGGCCTGCGGGAAACATCTCATTATTGTGTAAACATTCCGCGTCAATAGGTGTTGGTATAATTTTTTGCTCTGGTGAGTTACATCTGTTCAATACTTATCATTTGTTCATTAACTACAACAAAAAAAGGAGGGGGAAGCGAGAGAGATGGATAGAGAGGAGGATGGGAGGGGGGGGGGGGGGAGGGGACTGGGGGAGAGGGATAGAATGGGAGAGAGTAAGATAGATGGAGGGAAGGGATAGGGATAGAGAGAGGCAAGGAGGGAGGGAGGAAAGAGAAATTGCTTGTTTTCGAGGGAGAAAGAGATAGGGAAGAGAAAGAGAAAGAGAGAGAGAGAGCGAGAGAGAGAGAAAGAGAGAGGGAAAGAAAGAGAGAATGAGAGTGAATGAGAGAGAGAGAGAGAGAGAGAGAGAGAGAGAGAGAGAGAGAGAGGGGGAAAAAAGAGAGACAGAGACAGAGTGAGACAGACAGAGTGAGAGATAATGATAGAAATAGATAGATAGACAGAGAGAGAGAGAGAGAGAGAGAGACCCCAACAATAACCTGGAGAGGAGAGAGCACTCTCAGAGAGAGAGAGAGGAGGAGAGACCAGTGAGATTGGGGAGGTGTGTTGGAGAGGAGAGGTGTAAGAGAGAGAGAGAGAGAAAGACGAAGAGAAAGAAAGAGGGAGAAATATATAGGTAGATAGAGAGAGATAGAGAGTGCAAGAGAGTGAGAAAAAGAGAGACGAAAAGAAAGAGAGTGGGAGAAATAGATAGACGGGTAGATAAAGCGAAAGAGAGAGCAAGAGAAAGAGAGAAGGAGGAAGGGAGGAAAAGAAAAAGACATTAATTCACGCAAGAATGCACACAAAATAACACTCAAGCTTTTGCAAGACCAACACACAAACACAGACATTCGTATCAAAGGGCTTCAGAAGACACGAAATAAAACTAGAAACCCACCTAGCTCTTGTGCCAAACTTCGCTTCTTAGTTAGTTCTAGAGGGTAGTTTTATTATACAAAGAGGAGAGAGTTTAACCACCTAACATTCGCTTGTCATAATGCTTAAAGAGACTGGATAGCTATATCTATACCTAAAACTATATTTATCTATGTATTTGCATATACATAACCAGAAAGAGAGAGAGAGAGAGATCAAGAGAGAAAGAGAGAAAGAGAGAGAGAGATTGAGATAGATAGATAGAGGAGAGAGAGAGAGAGAGAGAGAGAGAGAGAGAGAGAGAGAGAGAGAGAGAGAGAGAGAGAGAGAGAGAGAGAGAGAGAGAGAGGAGATGATCTTGAGAATCATCGAGAGAGAGGAAAGCACGAGAGAGAGAGAGAGATGAGATAGAGAGATAGATAGAGGGAAGGAGGAGAGAAAGAGGGGAGAGAAAGAGAGAGTGAAAAGAGAGAGAGAGGATGAGAGGAGAGAGAGACGAGAGAGAGTTGAGAGAGAGAGAGAGACAGAGAGAGAGAGAAAGAGACTGAGATAGATAGATATAGATAGAGGAGAGAGAAGAGGAGACCTGAGAGCGAAGAGGAGAGAGAGAGAAGAGAGAGAAAGAGATAGAGAGGAGAGAAAAGATGAAAAGAGAGAGAGGATTGAGTAAGAGAGATAGCGATAGAAAGAGGAGAAAGAGGAGGAGGGGGGGAAGAGGAGAAGAGAGAGATTTGGTTATTATTGACGTGTTGGCTTGGCGGTAGAGAGACGTGTCTATTTGAGATTAGATAGAATAGATAATAGAGGAGAGATTGAAAAGAGACATTAGAGTCCCGAGAGAGAAAGAGGAAAGATGAGAGAGAGCTTGAGATATGATAGATAGATAAAGAGAGAGAAGAGGGGGGAAAAGAGAGAGAGATAGGGGAAATGCGATATTCCCCGTCTTAGGTCTCTATGAAGCAACGGCTGTCCTGTATCTGTACTTTCATTCTCTCATATCATCACCTTAGACCTGCACGTAGTAGCATTGCCTATCGTGCCTGCTGCCTTCACGAACAACACTCATGAACAGTTGCACTGCGCAATGGGCGCGCTTACTCCTGTGTCGCATCTTAAAATAAACGTAATCCGTATAAATTGTGGTACGAAAATCGCTCTCTCTTCTCTCTTCTCCTGCGCTTCTCCTCTGCCTGAATTTAAGGAATTTCACGTAGCATCACTGTGCAAAGGCACCGTACGTACTGTGTCTCGCTTTAAAAAAAACTCCGCCATGAGACTTTAGACAACCGCGAGCTTCACAGTGTAGACCCGACAAAACACAGACTCCAGGAACGGTCAGATACAATGCTCATGGCTGTACTCTTGGCGAAAATGTCAATTTACTTTTGTTTCACTTGTATTAATTTTGCGGTTTATTTTCCTTTTTTTTCTGCTGACTCTCCCGTTCCTTCCTCCTACCTCCTCCTCCTCCTCCTCACCACTGCTCTTGTGCAGAGGTTCAAATGATACACACATAAGACTACGACCTCATAGAATGTTTAAAGCTAAGAGTAACATAGCTTTTCCTCCTACCTATGAGAAGAAGAAAGGAAATCTCTCTGTGAACGGCCTCCAAGGATTGCTGACGAAACGTATGGGGCTTTTGCTTCAGTACTGTTGATCTCTTGTGAGATTAAAGGACCAGGAAATGTCCCTATGCGTGTAAGGGGCTATGCATTTCATTTCACACATGGAGCTTAAAGTGATATATATATATATATATATATATATATATATATATATATATTTTTTTGTTCTGTGTGTTGTTATATCTTACTATTGATATATATATTTGTAATATGTATACTTGCATACTGACTTTATATATATATATATAGTATATATATCATACAGTATATGCGTAATATATAACACATATATATATATATATATTATATATATATGTATATATATATGTATGTATGTATATATATGTATGTATATGTATACATACATACATACATAACATATATATATATACTACATACATATATGTATATATATATCCATATATACAGTATATATATATATAATACTATATGCTTAGTCATATATTATATATATTTATATACTATCTCTTACATATATAGATTTATTCATTTATACCATACATGCCGTGGATGGACTATAGTATATATATATTATTACGTTATATACTATATATCTATATATATACTATACAATATATAATACAGTATATAATATACATATTACAACATGATATATCTCCATAAAGATATATACAATATATATATATATATATATATATATACTACTATATATAGTATCGTTCATTACTATATGTATATGTTACTATAATCAACAACCAAGATATATACGCAATATATATATCAATATATATACCTGATATAGAGTACATATATAGTAGTATTATATAATACCGCTTATATCTATATATTACTCTTATATATATATACTATACTATATAAATATATGTATCCCCCCACACCTCATCCCCCCATCCCCACATTCCTCACTGTATAAGCCACAACTCACAACTATCCTAACAACACACACACACCAACGAGCACCACACACACAATCACACTATCACATATATATTATTATACTATATATATATATATATATATATATATATATATATATATACATATACATACACATATATTTATCTATCTACCTATCTATCTATCTACACACACACACACACACACACACACACACACACACACACACACACACACACACACACATTCACAAATATAAAGAACAGAACGGGGTGACTTCGGATAATCCAATTACCAGAGCATGCAAATAACTTTGATTTCTTCATTTTTTCCCCACTGCAAGATATTTTCATCATCAACTCTACGGTGGATTTCAGAATATTTCACTATTCCAATTAAGTGTGTTTCAAAGTTATCTTCGTTCGTTAATAAACCTTCTCCAGACTGGACTTGAAGTTATGATTTTTGGAATCCCCACGACTTGTTCATCTGAGAGAGAGAGAGAGAGAGAGAGAGAGAGAGAGAGAGAGAGAGAGAGAGAGAGAGAGAGAGAGAAGGGGGAGAGTAGAGAGAGAGTAGAGGAAGAGAGAGAGAAAGAAAGAGAGATTGAGAGAGAAGAAGAGATGATGAGAGACGAGAGAAGAGAGAGAGAGCGAAGGAGTGACAAGAGGGGGAGGGGGGGGGGGAGCGAGAGCGAGAGAGAGAGAGAGATGGAGAGAGAGAAGAGAGAGGAGATGAAGGAGAGATGAGAGGTGAGAGAGAGAGAGATTAGAGAAGACTGAGAGATCAGATAGACACACATAGATACGGATAGATAGGATTAGATAGATTGATAAAATAATAAAGAGAGAGAGAGAGAGAGAGAGAGAGAGAGAGAGAAAGAAAGAAAGAGAGAGAAAGAGTGAGAGGGAGTGTAAGTGAGAGATGGATAGATAGATAAATAGAGAGAATAAGAGTGAAAGATAGATAAATGGCTAGGTTGATAGACAGATAGATAGAGAGAGAGAAAATAAGAGTGAAATAGAGAGAGAATAAGAGTGAAATAGAGAGAGAATAAGAGTGAAAGAGAGATAGATAAATCGATAGATAGATAGATAGAGAGAGAGAGAGAGAGAGAGAGAGAGAGAGAGAGAGAGAGAGAGAGAGAGAGAGAGAGAGAGAGAGAGAGAACGATATATATATAGAGAGAGAGCAAGAGAGAGGAAAAATGGTTAGGAGAAGATTTTAGTTTCTTGGAAAAAGTTTCTTTCTGACGTGGATGTAAGTGAATTTGTCCTTCTCGCTTTCATCTATTCGCGTTTCTGGTTTATTGCGTTTAGTTCGTCTCTCTCTCTTTCTCTCTTTTCTTTTCTACTGCGAAGCTCTTGCGTATCTGATCCTCTTTTTATATGCCTGTTCTCTCTTTGGTTACTTGTATGTTTGTGCATTCATATAAGAAAAAAAAATATATATATATGAGTATATATATTGATATATATATATAATATATATATATATATATATATATTGATAATATATACATAATCTCTGTCTCTATCTATCTATTTATATTATCTATTCTATCTACAGCTAGTCTATCTATCGTATACGTATCTAATCTAATCTGTTTAATATATCAATCAATGCATCAATAAATTACTATTTATATAATATATATATATATATTATAATATTATATATATATATATATATACTATATACTAATATATATATAGAAGAGAGAGAAGAGAGAGAGAGAGAAGAGAGAGAGAGAGACAAAGAGAGGAAATAAATTAATTTGATGGAACGTAGACTAAATATAGAATACAAAAAGAGAATAAGACCAAAAACAAACCAATTCACACACACACACAAAGAGCGAACTCAAGCCACAGTACACCGGACACACAGGAATCTAAATCCTTCAAGGCCCTTCCCCTCCTCCCCTCACCCCTCCCCCCTGACTCCAGGTCTTACTTCATGCCCATTACCCCTGCCAAGAAGTCATCCCTATGCCCCCAGGCCCTCCGCCCCTCCGCCCCTCCGCCCCTCCGCCCCTCCGCCCCTCCGCCCCTCCGCCCCTCCGCCCCTTGCGAGTAGGGAGCACTCTGAGACGGATAGATAGACAGGGAAGCTCTTGGCCCCTTGTGGATTTTAAATCCTTACTTTTTATCATAATTTTTGATCTATTTATTTATCGTTTTATTTATTTTTTGTCTTTTTAACTGGTGCATTTTTTGTATATTATCTTTTATTATTATCCTTTCTTCCAAATAGAAATGGTTTTCTCTTTCCCATTTCGGTATAGGTTTCTCTTGATAAAAGAAATGTCTTTCTTTTTTTTATGTGATTCAAATTTTCGAAGCCCAGGCCTATTTCTTTATAATTATTTATTTCGTTTCTACGTTTATGTTATTATTATTTTTTTTTGTCTTCCCATCGTTGAATTCTTATGAACATTCCCCGTCCTCTCTTTGATTCTCTTTATCTGCCAGCCCTTTCTCTCTCTTTCTCTTGCTAATTTCCTCTCTGTCTGTTTTTCTATTTATCTCTTTATCTTTCTTTCTCTCTCTTTCTCCTGCTAATTTCCTCTCTCTCTGTTTTTCTATCTATCTCTTTATCTTTCTTTCTCTCTCTTTCTCCTGCTAATTTCCTCTCTCTCTGTTTTTCTATTTATCTCTTTATCTTTCTTTCTCTCTCTTTCTCTCTCTCTTTCTCCCTCTCTCTCCTTCTCGTCCCCAGCTGCAATGATGACTTACATCCTTTAACATTTCTTTTTCCTTTTCTTTTTCCCCTTCCTCCTCCTTCGCTCCACCGCTCGCTTCTCGCTGCGCCATCCAGCACTATATACAACGTCCTGGCAATCTTTTCCCGTATTCACATCCTGCTTCCTCCCCTTCCTCCTCCTCCTCTTGCCCCTCGTCTTCCTCCTCCTCCTCGTCTTCCTCTTTCTCCTTCTTCGCCGGTTCCGTTGCCTTCCACTTCCTCCTCCTCCCTTTCCACATCTTTCATCTCGTACTTTTCTTTTCACCTCGTCTGCCTCTTTCTTTATTTTTTCCTCCTCCCCTCTTCTTTCATCCTTCTTTCATTCTATTCCCTTCTACCCAACCACCATCAACAATTCAACACACCCCCCACCACACACCCTCCCCCAAAAGCCCACAAACCACCTCCCCCCACCACCCCACCCCCCCCCCACCCCCCACCCCTACACTAGTAGGCCCCCACCCCCCCCCCCCCACCCCCCCCCCCCCCCCCCCCCCCCCCCCCCCCCCCCCCCCCCCCCCCCCCCCCCCCCCCACCCCACCTTAATCGCCCTTTTTCCCCTCTTCCTCTACCTCCTATTCCATCTCCCTTCCTCCTCCTCTTTCTCCACCTCTTCATCCTCACCTTCCTGCCCCCCCCACCTCCTCCTCCTCCTCCTTCTCCTCCCCTTCCTCCTCCTCCTCTTCCTCCTTCCTCCTTCTCCTCCCCTTCCTCCTTCCCTTCCTCTTTCCCCTTCCCCCTCCTCTTCCTCCTTCCCTCTCCTCCTTCCCCTTCCTCTTCTTCCTCCTCCTCCCTTTCCCCCTCGTCTTCCTCCTCCTCCCCCTTCCTCCTCTTTCCCCTTCCCTTC
>NW_028234413.1:38442026-38452026 GCF_977035675.1 Penaeus japonicus | reverse complement strand
AGAGAGAGAGAGAGAGAGAGAGAGAGAGAGAGAGAGAGAGAGAGAGAGAGAGAGAGAGAGAGAGAGAGAGAGAGGTAAATACATAGATAGATAGACAGATGAATAGATATATAAATAGATATATAGATAGATTGCCAAATGTATAGATAAATAGATAGGTAGATAATTCTTTGATAACCACAGAGGATAGACAGAGAGAGATGAAACATAGATGTATGTAGAGAGAGCATATCAAGTTTCTCTTATATTTGTATTTTACTATTGGCATTGTTATGATAATGATGATAATGGTGACGATAGTAATAAGGATAAGATTGGTAATGATAATAGTGATAATAATGATAATGAGGACGTTAACATTGATGATAATGATAATGATAATAATAACATAGATGATAATGATGATAATAATGAGCATAAACAGGAAGATAATGATACTACTACTACTACTACTAATAATGACCATCATCATCATTACCATTATTGCTATTCTTATTTAGTGGGAAGGAAAAGTGAGTGGGCAGACACACCGAATGCAAAGCCAGCATTCCTTTATGCAATTCTGCAACATTATAGCTCCGGTTTTCGACATAATCTCGAATGCATTTCCTCCTCCTCCTCTTCTCGCACTCGCACTCGCACTCACTGACCTGACCTGACCCCAATCCCACGTCTTGTCACTTGACATGTCTTCCGACGATAATGTTCTTCACTCGCATCTCGCCCTTGACAGTTTTCCTCGAGAATGGATTAATTTCGAGGTTGAGAGGGGTGGGGGTAGGGAGAGGGGGTGGGGGAGGGGGAGGGGGAGGGGGAGGTGGGAGTAGGGGGGAGGGGGAGTAGGGTGTGTGTGTGTGTGACTAGCCACTATTCTTGTTTCGAGTGTGTTTGGGTTTGTGTGTGTTTGTTTGGGGGTTTCGTTGTTTGGTTGTTTTGTTGTTTCGGTTCGTCTCTTCTTTTTTTTGGTATGTCTGTTTCTGTTTTTTTTCTTGTCTGTTTGTGTTTGTTTGTCTTTTTCTTAGTCTCCATTCTACTTTCTCTTTGTCTGTGTTTGTCTCTGCCTCTCTGTCTCTTTCTCTTTCTGTCTCTGCCTCTCTTCTCTTTCTCTCTCTGTCTCTGCCTCTCTTCTCTTTCTCTCTCTGTCTCTGCCTCTCTTCTCTTTCTCTCTCTGTCTCTGCCTCTCTCTCTCCCTCTCTCCCTCCTTTCATCTCTGTCTTCCCCTCCCTCCCTCCCTCCCTATTATCATCATGTTATTATCATTCATGTTATTATTATCTCTCTCCCTTCTACCTCTTCCTCATCTCTCTCCCAACTCCCCCTCATCTCTCTCCCTTCTACCTCCTCCTTCTCTCCCTCTCATCTACCCCCCTCCCCACCCTCCACCCTTTCCAATCTCTCCTCCTCCTCTCGTTGTCTCCCTTCTACCTCCTCCTCATTTGTTTCCTTTCTATCTTCTCTCCCTTCTACCTCCTCCTTTTCTCTCTCCCCTTCTACCTCCTCCTCATCCCCCCCTCATCTACCCCCCCCCCTCTTTCCAATCTCTCCTCCTTTCTCTCGTTGTCTCCCTTCTACCTCCTCCTCATTTGTTTCCTTTCTATCTTCTCTCCCTTCTACCTCCTCCTTTTCTCTCTCCCCTTCTACCTCCTCCTCATCCCCCCCTCATCTACCCCCCCCCCTCTTTCCAATCTCTCCTCCTCCTCTCGTTGTCTCCCTTCTATCTCCTCCTCATTTGTTTCCTTTCTATCTTCTCTCCCTTCTACCTCCTCCTTTTCTCTCTCCCCTTCTACCTCCTCCTCATCCCCCCCTCATCTACCCCCCCCCTCTTTCCAATCTCTGCTCCTCCTCTCGTTGTCTCCCTTTACATGCAAACACAAGACTTCCGTCGAAATTCCCTTGCTCGCGGCCGCTCATCAAGTCACGCTGGGATGCAAGGGCTTTCACACCCCCCCCCCCACCCCACACCCCCTCACTCCCCCTTCCCCCCATCACTCACCCTCATCCACTCACCCTCACACCCACCCACTCCCTCACCCTCATTCACACCCCCACCCACTCCCTCACACCCCCACCCACCCACTCTCCCTCATTCACTCCCCCCACCCACCCACCCACCCCCATCACTCACCCTCACCCACCCACTCACACCCCCCCACCCACCCCCACCCCCCATCCACACCCCCCCACCCACACCCCCACCCACTCACACCCCCACCCACTAATCCACCCACCCACCCACTCCCCCACCCACCCACCCACACAATCATACACGCGTCCATTGATTAACACCGGAGGACGTAATCAGTCAGCACTCAGCTGAGGTAATGAGTTCGCTCGCATATCACAATTACGTTTCTTGTTAATGTCTTCAGCCCTTCGGACGGATCGGATGCTTTGTGAGGGATGCTGGGAGGAGGCTGTGGGTTTGGGGATGAGTGAGATGATGGAAATACATTTTTTTGTGATGTTTTGTTTTTATTTTTTATTATCTACCATTTTTTTAAATTTTTGTTATTATTATTATTTTTTTTTTATTAGTGATTTTTTTTTTTCCAAATGAGCTTATTACATTAAGGGATTTTAATGACATTATCCAGGAGGAAATTGTCTAAATCGCAATAAGATATATGATAAGATTTGATTTTTTTTTTATGTTATCGAAAAAAAAAAAACAACAACAAAGATGATTAAAGAGATTATGATTGCAGGAAGAATGATTAAAAAAATGATGATCATCATAATAATGACAATGATGATAACAATGATAAGGATAATAAGATAATAATAATGACAAAAACAGTAATGATAATTATAATCATGATGGTAATATAATAGTTATAATGATAATAAGGATAATGATGATTATGACAATAATAGTGATAATCATAATGTTAGATCATAATCATAATGACATTACGAGAGCAATATAATGCTACACCAAGAACGAAGAAAAACACTATTCTATTTCTAAATACTTCGTTAAAGAAATCTTAAATAGAAAGTCGAAACAAACAAAGAAAAAAGAAAAACAAAAACTAACATAATTAAGATAGATAGATGGACAGGAAAATTCTTATTTTTTCCTCCGCCAAAAAAAAAAAAAAAAAAAAAAATCTAGTTTCAAAATAGTTCTTAGTCGAAGGAAATGCTTTTATTTTTTATTTTTTATTTTTTATTTTTTTTTCTAGCACTGCCAAGAAATCTTTTCAAAAGAGATATACTTTGAAGAGGTATATCCCTCACGTGAAAGAAGGGCTTCCTGCAGCTCTACTTGTCTCGGTCTCGTTTTAAAAAAGGAATTTTCTTGTCATGCAATTGTCAATATTGCATACTTAGTGTCTTATTCTGAGTGTGTGTGTTGTTTTGCGAAATGGTCTCTTATCTCTTCTCTCCTCACTCCCTTTCCCTTCCTTCTCCCTGCTTCTTATCCTCACGTCTATTCCTTCCTTCACTTACCTCTCCTACTCTCCTCCCTCCCTCTCTCTTTCTCTCTCCCTCCCCTCTCCCTACTTCCATACTTCCCCTCCTCCTCTCTTCCCCTTCGCTACTCCCTTCTCCTCCCCCTCCTCCTCACTCGCTCTTCCCTTATCTCCCATCCCTCTCCCTTCCCCCTTCTCTCCACACCTAAACTATCCTTCCCACTCCCCTCTCCCCTTTCCCCACCCCCCTCTCGCCTCCCCTTTCCTCCCTCCCCCTTTCCCCACCCCCCTCTCGCCTTCCCTCCCACTCCCCTCTCCCCTTTCATCCCTCCCCCTCTCCCCACCCCTCTCGCCTTCCCTCCCACTCCCCTCTCCCTTCCCCCTTCCCCCTTCTCTCCACTCCTAAACTATCCCTCCCACTCCCCTCTCCCCACCCCTCTCGCCTTCCCTCCCACTCCCCCCACCTCCCTCTCGCCTCCCCTTTCCTCCCTCCCCCTCTCCCCACCTCCCTCTCGCCTCCCCTTTCCCCCCTCCCCCTCAGGTATATAGGATTCCCCTCAGGGACGTCGCGTCGGAGAGATTTCCTGTAGTTTAACCCCTTTTGGGTCCGTTTTTGGGGAAATGGCTCCTTGAACCGCGGACGAATAGCGCTGCCTTTGATTTATAGTCACAAACGCACACACTCGCATGTATATAAGCATATGTATATATATATAAATATAAATATATATATATATATAAATATATATATATATATATATATATATACACACACACACACACACACACACACACATATATATATATATATATGTATATATATATATATATATATATATATATATATATATATATATATATATATATATCGAGAGAGAGAGAGAGAGAGAGAGAGAAAGAAGAGAGAAAGAGAGAGAAAGAGAAAGAAAGAGAAAGAGAGAGATAGAGAAAGAGAGAGAAAGAGATAGAGAAAGAGAGAGAGAGAGAGAGAAAAGAGAAAGAGAGAAAAGAGAGAGAGAGAGAGAGCGAGAGAGCGAGAGAGCGAGAGAGCGAGAGAGAGAGAGAGAGAGAGAGAGAGAGAGAGAGAGAGAGAGAGAGAGAGAGAGAGAGAGAGGCTAATATAAAAAGTGAGAGAGCAAGCGAGATAGATAGATAGATAGATAGATAAATAGATAGATAGATAGATAGATAGATAGATAGATAGATAGATAGATAGATAGATAGATAGATAGATAGATAGATAGATAGATAGATAGATAGATAGATAGATAGAGAGAGAGATAGAGAGAGAGAGAGAGAGAGAGAGAGCGAGAGAGCGAGAACGAAAACGAGAGCGAGAGTCAAAGTAAGAGCAAGAGTGAGAGCGACGAGACTAATAGAAAAAAATGAGAGTAAGAGAGAAAGAGACTAACAGAAAGAGTGAGTGAGTGAGAGAAAGAAAGAGAGAGAGAGAGAGAGAGAGAGAGAGAGAGAGAGAGAGAGAGAGAGAGAGAGAGAGAGAGAGAGAGAGAGAGAGAGAGAGAGAGAGAGAGAGAGAGAGATAAAGACAGAAAGACAGAGAGACAGAAAAAGATAGAATCAGAGAGACAAAAAATGAAAAAGATAGAGATAAATTAATACATGCAGACAAACACACACACACACACACACACACACAAACACACACACACACACACACACATACACACACACACACACACACACAGACACACACACACACACACACAAGAGTCAGTGTCTAAGGTGGTGCTGGTGCCTTCAGAGCTTGGACACTGTGACACCCAGACATCACAGATCCTTTGGCTGGGTGTCGGGGTCTGTGCCAACACGTCAATCTCGCGAAAACCTTCTTAATAGAGAAGTCGAGTCACTCGTGTCTTTGGCGTTTCAAGGAAGATGGAAGAAGGGCAGGTGGAGAGGGAGGGGGGAGGGGGAGAGGTGGGGAGGGATGTGGAAGGGGAAGAGGTGGGGGGAGGTGGATATGAGGGAGGGGGAGGGGGATATGAGGGAGGGGGTGGTGGAGAGGCAGGGGGAAGGGGAAGAGGTGGGGAGGGATGTGGAAGAGGTGGGGAGGGAGGTGGAGGTTGAGAGGGAGGGGGAAGTGGAAGAGGTGGGGAGGGATGTGGAAGAGGTGGGGAGGGAGGTGGAGGTTGAGAGGGAGGGGGGGTGGAGAGGGAGGGGGAGGTGGAGAGGGAGGGAAAGGTTGATATGAAGGAGGGGGAGGTGGAGAGGGAGGGAGAGGTTGATATAACGGAGGAGGTAGAGTAGGAAGAGGAGGAGGAAGAAAAAATACGAAATGGAGGAAGAGGAGGAGGGGGAGAATGATGATGATGATGGTAATGATGATGATGATGTTGATGATGATGAGGAGGAGGAGGAAGAGGAGGAAGAGGATGGGGAGAAGAAGGACGAGAAAGAGTAGGAGGAGTAGGAGAAAGAGTAGGAGAAGGAGGAGGAAGAGGAGGAAGAGGATGGGGAGAAGAAGGACGAGAAAGAGTAGGAGGAGTAGGAGAAAGAGTAGGAGAAGGAGGAGGAAGAGGAGTAGGAGTAGAAAGCGATGGGATGGTGAAGAAAAAAAAACGAATGATAATGATAATAACAGTAAAAACAACATGATGATAGTGATAATAATGATGACGAAGAATGTGGATTAAAACTATCTTACAAATGATGTACAAAGTTCATCTAGGTTCAAGGCCTTCTCTTTAGACAGAATTACCATATACACTCAAAGACCTTAGAAAAGTTAGGAGAAACTTGTATCATAAATTTTGAGAAAAGAAAAGAAAAGAAAAAAAAAGAATACAAGAATATGAAAAAAAGTTAAACAAAAGGTATATACTGAAGACGTTAACGGAGATACAAAAAACGAAATAAAGACATGTATATAACAAGGTTAAAAGAATGAAGGGAATTACACGGTTCGTTAAAAAAAAAGAAAAAAAAGAAGAAAACGCTTAGAGTAATTTCAATAAATAAATAAAATGGCCATCCAAAGAAGGCACGAAAGATCAAATAACCAAAATTATTCGAACAATAATATTTCATAAAAAGCAAAATCGGTGCCCTAGCAAAAGAAAGAAAGAAAGAAAGAAAGAAAGAAAGAAAGAAAAAAAAAACACGTGAAAAAAAGACAACGGTGTCAGAAAAAAATCCTGATCGGAGTTGAATCAAATATTTCCTTTTCTTTTAAAATTGCCTTTGACCTTTTATGAAACATTTTGGAGAAAATCTGGATCAGGAGGAAAATACCGCTGATAGTTTTGAGCTGTGTTGCAAAGACTGTGGTTTTCAATTCGGCTGCCATGGCATAATACACACTGATGACTAGACAGAGAGAGAGAGAGAGAGAGAGAGAGAGAGAGAGAGAGAGAGAGAGAGAGAGAGAGAGAGAGAGAGAGAGAGAGAGAGAGAGAGAGAGAGAGAGAGAGAAAATATTATTATTATAATTATATATATATATATATATATATATATATATATATATATATATATATATATAGATATATATATATATATATATATATATATATATATACATATATAGACACACACACACAGAGAAAGACAGATATAGATAAATAAAAATAAACAGACTGTTTGATTGATTGATAAAGTTAGATGGATAAATTGATAAAGTTAATAGATATATGTATAGACAGATGGATATATAACTGATTATGATGATAATCATGATAATAATATTATTTATGAAGAAGAAGAAGAAGAAGAGGATTAATGATAATAACAATAATGATAATAGTAATGATAATAATAACAATGATAATAATAATAATAATGGTGAAAATAAAAAGAAGAAATAGATAAAAAGAAAAAGCGAAGAAAAACAAAAAGAAGAAGAAAGCGAAGAAAAACAAAAAGAAGACGAAAGCGAAGAAAAACAAAAAGAAGACGAAAGCAAAGAAAAAGAAGAAGAAGAAGAAGAAGAACGAACAAGAAGAAGAAAAAGAGAAGATATTGCAAAGCACAGAGACAGATTTCACAAAGAAACTCGCCGAGTTAGCCCATTTCTTCGCCTAGAAACGGAAGAAGCTGTCTATGAAACGAAGCAGAATTGTCCTTTGTAAAGAGATATCTTAAAAGTTTCCTGCAGACGAAGTTGAAAAAAAAAAGAAAGAAAAAAAAGATGGTTGAAAAAGATTAGAATTGCATGACGAATCTTTACCATGAGAATGATATGCAATGTTTTTTTTTTTCTTTTTTTCTTCTTTTTTTTCTCTCTTTCGTTCTTTTTTTTTTCTCTCTTTTTTTTTTTTTTTTGTTTATTTTTTTCTTCCTATCTCTGTACGAATTATCAGACGATTAAAATATATAAACTGATGGATTTCGAATTGTGGCAAGAGGATTTAGGTCTGTGAGTGAATCTTTTTTTTTTTTTCCAAAGATGATTTTTCTATTGATTTCGTTCAGTTATTTATTTATTTTGTTTTTGTGAATGGAGCTATGAAAAGTAAGAGGGAAAAAAAATTCTTATCATCATTTACTATTATCATTGTTAACATTATTATTATTATCAATAATATTATCATTATTTGTATTATTATTATTATTATTATTTTTATCATTATTATTATTATTATTATTATTATTATTATTATTATTATTATTATTATTATTACTATTATTATTATTATTATTATTATTATCATTATCATTATTATCATCATTATCATTATAATAATTCCCATAATTATCATTATCGTTATTATTATCATTATCATCATAATGATTATTATCATTATTACTATTACATTATTATCATTATCATCATCGTTATTATTATCATTATCATCAAAATTATCATTATCATTATTACTATTACATTATTATTATCACCATTATCATAATGATTATTATCATTATGCTATCATCATCAGCATTATCATCTATTTCTGATCATCACAATTACTATTCTTACCATCATCAATATCACCATTGTAATTGTTATATCATCTTTATTGTAACTGTTATATCATCTTTATTGTAATTGTTGTTATTGCCATTACTCTTATTACCATTATCAGTATTATCATTACTATCTTGACTATCATTTCTACCATTATCATGATCACTATTATCATTATCATTATTAACGTCATTATCATCATTATGATTTGAGAAAGAATAACATTTTCAGTCCACAGTCCCAAGTTTATGATAAGACTATACACAGGAAAAATGATTTTTACGTTACGAAATGTGTACGTTATGAGAGAGAGAGAGAGAGAGACGTTGAGAATGACCTCCGCTCGCACCCTGGAGCCGCAGCAGAGGAGAGAGAGAGAGAGAGAGAGAGAGAGTTCGCGTAGAGAGAGAGAGAGAGAGAGAAGATGAGGAGAGAGAGAGAGAGAGAGAGAGAGAGAGAGAGAGAGAGAGAGAGAGAAAGAGAGAGAGATAGATAGATAGATAGATAGATAGATAGATAGATAGATAGATAGATAGAGAGAGAGAGAGAGACAGACAGAGAGAGAGACAGAGACACAGAGAGAGAATGAGAGAGAGAGAGACAGAGACAGAGACAGAGAGAGAGAAAGAGAGAGAGACAGAGACAGAGACAGATAGATAGAGAGAGAGAGAGAGAGAGAGAGAGAGAGAGAGAAGGGACAATTAAAACACTCTCTCTGTTATTCGTGAACTAATAAGCCCAACACAACGAGATACTGTCAGAACTGTACGAAAAAAGTTATATTTTTTCCCGCTCATTAATACATTAGGTCTAGACGGAAAGAAATTCGGAAAAAAAGGAGAATAGGAAAGGAAAAAAAAATAGGCAGAAAGTTTAATCTGAAAACTTTGCTGTGAAATGAGATGTGTCCTGGTTAATACAAACTGGAATGTAATACTTACACAAATGAAATAATCGATCAAGCTATTTTATCTATAACCATTCCCTTCCTTCTTTTCAGGCTGGATCGAAAGCAGACGTAGAAGAGAGAGAAAAAAAGGGGTCGTGAATAGCTAAGAAAACGACAATTAAAACAAAAAAAAACAAAAACAAAAACAGAGAGAGAGAGAGAGAGAGAGAGAGAGAGAGAGAGAGAGCAACAAAGGGGAAAGGAAGCTTAAACACACCCATCTCCCTCACCCTCCACGCTCTCCTCCCCCCTCCCCCTCCAGTGAGTCCCTTCCTTTCGCTAGCATTCCTCAACGGACTACGAAAATTGTGCCAAAGTGTTTTTTTTAAAGCTTGATAAACTGAGAGTGAACGGCTAATATCAAGCGGGTGAAACTTGGAAATCAATGTAATCGGAAATCGAGCCAAAAAAAACCTAAACCCTTGACCATCTTTCAAAAGCAAAAGAAGAAAGAAAGGCAAATCAGGGACTGATGAAGGTGAAACGGAAGTGATAGGGAGCTAATGAAAAAAAGAAAGTGAGAAAAGAGAGAAGAAAGAAAGAAGAAAAGAAAATGGAGTAACAAAGAAAAAAAAAAAAAAAAAGAAAGAGTAAGAGAAGGCAAAATATAGAAATATATTTCGTGGTTTTAAGGAGTAATGTATGTTTGAAAGTGAAACGAGATTTTGTGGTTAACTTAGAAATCTTTGTGGTTATCTTAGAGGCATA
>NW_028234413.1:38411211-38426211 GCF_977035675.1 Penaeus japonicus | reverse complement strand
ATTTATTCTTATTTTTCTTGTCTTTAGAACAATACTTTTACCTTTTTATTTAGTTAATCAAGTTAACAACAAAGGATGACTCTGCTATTTATAATTTACAATTGTGGAGTTCTAATTATCTTTCCCACTATTTAGATATTATCAGTATTATTATTAATTATCCATTATTATTATGATTTAAAAAAAAAAAAAAAATAAAGAAATAAACTTTGTGTTTAACAATTGGTGGAGATAGGGATAGGTTGGGGGTAGGAGGGGGGGGTAGGGTGAGGTGTTATGGGGTTAGGTTAATGAACAAACTGAAATAGTAATTAAGGTTATTATCTCCACTTTTAATGAATGACAAATTGTTTACCTTAACCACTTTTGAAGTATATCTGCTCTGATGGCTAAAAGTGTGTTAACGAGCGTAAAATTTTGCTTTGTGCTTTGGAAAATAGATTTAGGTAATTCCTGAAAACTAAAAATAACAAGTGTGTTTTGCGGGCGATTTGTATATTTTTTGTGTTGTGTTTTTTTATATAAGCTACTTTTAAGATGGAAATAAGAGACAACCATGGACAAATCCAAAAATTAACATTAGATTCATACTTGCACACACACACACATCCACACACACACATACACAAAACACAAACACCACACCACACACCACCTACACACACACACACTCACACACAACACTCACACACACAACAACACACACAAAAACTCAACAACACACACAGATTCGAGAGAAGACACTATGACATACAATAATAACAGAGAAACAAGAGAGAGGCAGAGACATATAGAGACGAATAAAGAGAGAGAGCAGAAGAAGAGAGAGAGAGGAGAAGAGGAGAGAGAGAGAGAAGAGAGAAGCGAGAGAGAGAAGAGAGAGAGAGAGAGAGAAAGAAAGAGAGCGAGAAGAGAGAGGGAAGAGAAGAGAGAGTAGAGAGAGAGAGAGAGAGGAGAGAGAGAGAGAGAGAGAGTAGAAGAGAGAGAGAGAGAAGAGAGAGTAGAGAGAGAAAGAAAAGATAGAGCGATAGAGAGAATGAGAGAGAAAGAGAAGAGAAGAGAGAGAGAGAAAGGGAAGAGAGAGAAGAGAGAAGAAGAAGGAGAGAGAAGAGAGAAAGAAAGAGAGAGAGAAAAAGAGAAGAAAGAGAGAAATGAAGAAAGAGAGAGAGAGGAGCAGAGATGTGGAGAAAGAAAGTAAGAGTAGGAGAGAGGGAGAGGAGAGAAAAGAACAGAAAGAGAAAAATAAAAGAGAGAGAGAAAGAGAGACAGATAGAGAGAGAGAGAAAGAAAGAGAAAGAAAGAAAGAAAGAGAGAGCGGAACACAGATTGAACATACACACACAATAGCCTCACAGCTGACTTGTAACAAAATCCAAACATCCGGAGAGCATTTCCGGAGAAAACAACTGAAAATCGTTTAAGAACTTTCAGATTCGTATAACGGGTTATCATAGCCGCTCCTGAAAGACTGGTCTCATAGGACGAGTAAACGTGCGCAGTTACAAGGCCTATACATAAATACTCGTGCAACGCCTCCCCCCCCCCCCCCCCCCCCCCCCCCCCCTTATATTCCTATAAATATTCAGCTAATGCATACCAACGAACACATGTCCTAGAGTAAGTTTTTTTTTTTTTTTTTTTTTTTTTTTTTTTTGAAATGTAACAAAACTTATTGCAAACTCCATTCTTGTGAGGACATGGGTTAGGTGAACGCCCATGAGAGTAGGGGTGAAGGGGAGGGCGGGATTACGCAACAAGCGTCAGAATCATATATTCTAACTTTTGAATAGATGTGTTAATGTCTACCTGTACCCACGTATCCTCATACATGAACACATATACATAAACAACAACAAAACACACACGCACACGTATAAACTCACATACAGTTACGTAACCACCACTAACACAAGCAAATACATAAACACAAACAGAACTACAAGCACAATCATGTACTTTCCCCCCAACACAAAGAAAAACAAACAAACAAGCATAACCCCTCATCCACCAACACCAACACAAGCAAATACATAAACACAAACAGAACTACAAGCACAATCATGCACTTTTTTCTTCCTATCCCCCATTTCCCCCAAACAAAAAGAAACAAAAAACCGCAAAACAAAACAAGCATAAAAAACTAACCCACCCTTCACCAACACCACACCCCTTCACCAACCACCCACACCAACACACAAGCAAACACAAACGAGCCCACAAACCAAAACTAAACCCCACCCACGTCGCAACTATGTCGCACTCCCCTAAGCAAGCACGTATAGCGAACAAGGAACAAGCACACAAGCACACAAGAGCACACACACTACACTCTCACAATCACACTCCACATTCCCGGTTCCCCCCCTCATCCCCTCGTGACCCCGCCCACATTAGAGAAGACCGACCACTCACTTCAACAATTATAGAGATCAACTTCCAAATCTGGTGCAACGGCAGCATGAACCACTTCTGCAATGGTGTTTTTGTTTGCTTGGTGCGTGTTGTTTTGCTTTGCCTCCTCTCATTTGCTCCTGCTCCTCTCTCTCTCTACCTCTCTCTCTATAACCAAATCTCACTCCTCTAATATCCTCTCTCACTAAACTATCTAACTATCTACTCTACCCGCATGAGCCGGTGTCACTGCGGGCCCTATTTATTCAACAGCAATTTGTATGCTAAAATGTGTCTGGCGTGACTCACTTAGCATAACCTGTTTGAATTGAAAGTATTGGCCCTAATTTTTCTTCAAAGTGGTGAATCAAAGGCAGGGTTAGCGAGTGGCTGTGATTGTGTGTGTTGGTGGGGGGGGGGGGGGTGGGGGGGTGGAGGGTAAGGGGGTAAGAGAGTATCTAGTATCTATTCTGTTTAGATTTTTTTTTTTTTTTTTTTTTTTTTTTTTTTGGTATCGGGGCGTACAGATTTTATTTGCATAGTGATTCGTAAAATGTATTCCGGAATGTGTTAGGCCTGCGGGAAACATCTCATTATTGTGTAAACATTCCGCGTCAATAGGTGTTGGTATAATTTTTTGCTCTGGCGAGTTACATCTGTTCAATACTTATCATTTGTTCATTAACTACAACAAAAAAAGGAGGGGGAAGCGAGAGAGATGGATAGAGAGGAGGATGGGAGGGGGGGGGGGGGGGAGGGGACTGGGGGAGAGGGATAGAATGGGAGAGAGTAAGATAGATGGAGGGAAGGGATAGGGATAGAGAGAGGCAAGGAGGGAGGGAGGAAAGAGAAATTGCTTGTTTTCGAGGGAGAAAGAGATAGGGAAAGAGAAAGAGAGAGAGAGATAGAGATAGAGAGAGAAAGAAAGAGAGAGAGAGAGAGAGAATGAGAGAGGGAGAGAGAGAGAGAGAGAGAGAGAGAGAGAGGGAGAGAGAGAGAGAGAGAAGACATGAAGAAGAGACAGACAGAGAGAAAGAAAGAGAGAGAGATAATGAAAAAGATAGATAGATAGATAGATAGAGAGAGACAGAGAGGGAGAGGGAGAGAGACGAAGAGAAAGAAAGAGGGAGAAATAGATAGGTAGATAGAGAGACAGACAGAAAGAGAGAGTGTAAGAGAGTGAGATAGAGAGAGACGAAAAAAGAGAGAAGGAGAAATAGATAGATAGGTTGATAAAGCGAAAGAGAGAGCAAGAGAAAGAGAGAAGGAGGAAGGGAGGAAAAGAAAAAGACATTAATTCACGCAAGAATGCACACAAAATAACACTCAAGCTTTTGCAAGACCAACACACAAACACAGACATTCGTATCAAAGGGCTTCAGAAGACACGAAATAAAACTAGAAACCCACCTAGCTCTTGTGCCAAACTTCGCTTCTTAGTTAGTTCTAGAAGGTAGTTTTATTATACAAAGAGGAGAGAGTTTAACCACCTAACATTCGCTTGTCATAATGCTTTTAAAAAAAATGGATAGCTATATTTACCTAAACTATATTTTCTATGTATTTGATTAATAACCGAAGAGAGAGGAGAGAGAGGAAAGAGGGAAAAGAGGAAAGAGAGAGAGGGTTGAATTTGATAGTAGAGGAGAGAGAGAGTGAGGAGAGGAGAGAAGAGAGGGATGTGAGTGAGAGGAGGGAGAGAAAAGGATAGAGGAGAGAGAGAGAGAGAGAGAGAGAGACGAGGAGAGAGGAGAGATAGTAGAGGAGAGATAGAGAGAGAGACAAGAGGAGAGGAAAGAGAGAGGAGAGAGGGGAGAGAGAGAGAGAGTGAGGGAAAAGGAGAGGAGAAAGAGAGAGAGAGGAGAGGATGGGAGAGGTGATGAGGAGCGAGAGAGAGAGAGAGAAAGAGAGAGAGAAAGAGACTGAGATAGATAGATAGATAGAGAGAGAGAGGAGAGAGAGCGAGAGAGAGAGAGAAAGAGAGAGATAGAGATAGAGAGAGAGAAAGAGAAAGAGAGAGAGATTGAGATAGATAGATAGATAAAGAGAGAGATTGAGATAGAGAGAGAGAAAGAGAAAGAGAGAGAGATTGAGATAGATAGATAGATAAAGAGAGAGAGGAAAGAGAGAGAGAGGGGAAATATCCGTCTTAGTCTAAGCAACGGCTATTGTACTTCTTCATATCATCACCTTAACCTCACGTAGTAGCATTGTTGCCTCTGCCTTCACAACACACTCATGAATTGCAATGGGCGCGCTTCAGTCGCAATAAAACGAATGTATAAATGTGGTGCCTGAATTAGAATTTATTAGCATCAAGTGCAAGGCCCGTACGTACTGTGTCTCGCTTTAAACCCGCCAGAGAACCGTGAGCTTCACAGTGTACCGAAACAGCGGAACGAAACATCTCATGCTGTATCTTGGCGAAAATGTCAATTACTTTGTTTCACTTGTGTCTCGTTTTATTTCTTGCTACTCCTCCTCCTCCTCCTCCTCCTCCTCCTCCTCCACTGCTGCTTGTGAGAGTCAATACCAAAGACTAAGACTCATAGATTTAAAGCTAAAAGACTAGCTTTTCCTCCTATGAGAAAGAAAGGAAATGTGAACGCCAAGGAAGGCTTCGAAACGTATGGGGCTTTTGCTTCAGTACTGTTGATCTCTTGTGAGATTAAACGACCAGGAAATGTCCCTATACGTGTAAGGGGTTGAATTTATGTTCGTGTATGACGCTATGTATTTCACTTCACACATCTGGAGCTTAAAGGGATATTTAATTTCTTGAAATAGTAGGGGGATCTGTACTCGTACATATATGTATATATGTATATATATATGTACAGTATATATGTATATATATATATATATATATATATATATATATATATATATATATATATTTATATTCATACATACATAATTTGGTTTTATATAATATTATATTCTAAAACATATATATACCAAAAAATAATATTTATCATTTAATATATATATATATATTATATATATATAAATATATATATATAATATTATATATATATACCCCCCCCCCCCAAGGCCCCACCTAATATATACTCCCACTATTTTATATTGACTTGCAAAACCCCCCCTTCCGTGGGGATTCCTTCCCCAATAACCCCCCTTAACAAAAGATGGGATCCAGTGATTTGGAAAAAAGTTTTTCATTTTCAATAAATCTATTTTGTGTTTAGTGGGGTTTAAAAACCCCCCTTATTTAATATTCCCCCCATTATATATATTATATATATATATATATATAATCTATAAATATAATTAAAATATGGTGTAAACCACTATCACAAAAAAGTTTATTTAAAAGGACAACATATATATATATATATATATATATATATTATTATATTTATATTTTTATTATTACATACTTATAATATATATTTATTTTATATATATATATATATTATTAAATATTATAATAAATATAAATTTATAATTTATCATATATTTTATATTTATATATTATTAAATTATATATTATTATATTATGTATGTATGTATATACAGTTATGTTTAATAATATATTATATATATATAATATATTATTATATATATTATATATTTTATTATATTTGTATTATATACAAAAACATATTTCATAATATAAATAATAAAAAATTATAATATACCCCTGATATAATATTTGTATAACATACTCCTACATAATACAATATTTATATATATTTTTATATATATTATTTATATATATATCTAATATGTATATTTTAATATGATATATATATATATATTATGTTATATATATGTTATATATATATTTTATGTATAAATATATATGATTACATTAACATACAAATGGAAGGGTTTTAAATTAATATAATAGGGGGGGATAATAAAGAAATTTTATAAATTTACTAATCTCACTTCTATCATCACACACACACACCACAAACACACACCACAATTTTTATATAAATATATATATAATATATATAATAATATATAATAATATAAATAATTAAAATATTATATATTATATTATATATATATAATTTTTATATGTATAATATTATTATATAAAAACACCACCAAAAACACACACAACCCCACACACCCCACACCATTTATATATATATAATATTATATATATATATATATATATATTATAATTACACACACACACACACACCACACACCACACACACACATTATATATATATATATATATATATATATATATATATTTATATATACATACATACATATATGTATATATATATATATATCTATATATATATATTTATATGATATATATATTCTATATATATATATGTATATATATATATATGACCTTGCAAAACACTCTTCCGTGTTGATAAATGTCAGATAAATAAAACCCCACTTAATACACAAAATAGATTTTTTTAAACTGAGACGACAGTTTCAAGATCAGTCTGGATCCCATCTTCAGGGTGAAGATGGGGTTTCCTGAGGATCGTAAATGTTTGGTCGTCATTGGTTCATTAAAATGCGATTTTGGGTAGAGTGGGGGGTATCGGGGCCATAGTGAGATATATGATAGATATAGAGATTGCCCCCCTCCCCCCCCCCCCCCCCCGCTTAGTCGCCACTAGAGAGTGTAATGAGAGATAGGATAGATTGGGATAGAGAAGAGAGAGAGATAGATAGAGGATATATATTTAGAATATATAGATAGATATATAAAGGACATGTCAGAGATAGAGGGTCATATAGCCGAGACAATACAGACGCGGCTCGATCCTCCGCGCCCGCTCCCCCAGAGTAGATAGAAGACTAGAGAGCTCGAGTTATAGATGAACACGCCCAGAGAGAACAGCACGATATTTGCTCGCTGTCCGCCCGATCTCCGTTAGAGGTGAGTACAGAGATCGATAAAATATATATATATATATATATATATAGATACATATATATAAATGTATATATATATATAATAGACGATATATAATATATATATACATATATATAGATATATATAGCTGATATGATATATATATATAATATTATCTATATATTATATATATATCTTACATCTGTATGGATGTATACATTTAGACATATGTAATGGATATATAGATATATATATATATAGCTATAGACGATAGATATATATAGATATTTCTATATCAGTATATATATATAGATTTATATATATAATATATATCTATAAACCTATTTATCTATCGACTTAGTTATCTGTATATATGTAGGTATGTTATGTAGGTATATATATATATATAGCTATATAGTATATATAATATATATATCTACATATCTATATATTATATGATATATAGTAGATATAATATTTATATATATATATATATATTTTTTGCAAGCCATTCTTACATACATACGGTGAGATATATATATATATATATATATATATATATATATATATATATATCCCACGCTTATATATATATCTTATAGTATACACACACACAACACCACTACACACACACACACACCCACACACACACACCCACAAACCTTATATATTATATATTTTATTACTATCTATATATATATATGTATATATACGCCCCCCTCGGCCCGCACCGCCCAACACTCCGCCCGCTCCATACTACATAATGGATATCTATACACACATATACATACACATATTATTTACCTATCGACCTAGCTATCTTGGCAGCACACACACACACACACTTTCACAAATAAAGCTGACAGACGGGGGACTTCACACCACAACCCCCCCGCGCTCCTCACAGTCTCACACACATCAACCCCCGCCCCTCCCGTAACCCCGCCCTACCCAACCCCCTTACCAGAGCATGCAAATAACTTTGATTTCTTCATTTTTTCCTCACTGCAAGATAGGTTCGATCCATCAACTCTCGGTGGGATTTCAGAAGATTTCACTATCCCCCATTGTTTAAGTGGGGGGCAAAGTTGTCGTCGATTCCGGGAATAAAACCTGGCCAGACGGGATGGATGGTAGGAGTTTTGGAATCACCACACGACGGGGGCTGCGGAGAGGGTGAGAGATGAGAATCTGGAGGCGGGTGGAGAGAGAGGGGGAGAGGGCGGATGAAAGAGAGTGGTTGGACGTTGAGGGGAGATGAGATTGAGGGGATGGATCTCTGGGAGGAAGGACTGGAGAGGAGAGCAGACTGGGATGTGAGGGGTGTGAGAAGGGGGAGGGTGGAAAAGAGGAAGATGGGAGGATGGTTGAGCAGTGACGGTACGAGCGACGAGGTGAGAGGTGGGACGAGGATGGGAGGGTGCGGGTGCAGTGAGGGTGAAGAGGGAGAGGAGCTGCGTGGAAGGCAGAGTATGAGAGAGAAGGAGGACCGGAAGGTGAGGGATGGAGGAGGAGGAGATGGGAGAGGAGGGTGAGAGGAGGAGGGGGAGGAGGCGAGGAGGCGCGCGGGGGTTGTCCCCCCCCGCTTCTCTCCCCCCCCCCCCCCCCCCCCCCCACACCCCCCCCCCCCCCCCCCCCCCCCTCTCCCCCCCATCACCCACCCACCCCCCCCCCCCCCCCCCCCCCCCCCCCCCCCCCACCCCCCCCCCCAGCCCCTCCCCCCCCCCCACCCCCGGTGGCCCCACCCCCCCACCGCCCATACCCGTGGGGAGGAGGGGACCCACCTGGGAGAGGGGGCGAGGAGACCGAGGGGGAGGAGAGTGGAGGATGGGGCGGATGGGAGAGATGGAGACGAGGGAGAGGAAGAGGAGGGATAGGGAGAGGATAGAGAAGGGGGGAGAGAGGGGGAGAGGAGGGGAGGACGAAGGGGAGGGGGAAGGGAGGGGATTGGATGAGGAGAGAGCCGGAGATGGGGAGAAAAGAAGAGAGCGGGGGGGGGGAGGATGTACGGGCGAAGGGGAGGGGGGGAGGAGGGGGGCGAGGGGGGAGGAGAGGATAGGAGGGAGGGGGGGCGGGGAGGGAGAGATGAGAGAGGGGGAGAAAGGGGGTGGAGGGGGGGGGCGGGAGGAGGAAGGAGGGGGTGGGGGGGGAGGAGGGGGGGATGGGAGGGGAGAGAGGGAGAGGAGGTGGAGGGGAGAGGAGAGCGAGAGAGGAGTGAGATGGGGAGGAGAGAGAGAGAGAGGGGGGGAGAGGAGGGGGGGAGGGAGGAGAGGGAGGGGGAGGGGAGATGGCGAGGGGGATGAGTGTAAGAGAGAGGGGGACGGTGAGGAGGACGGGCCGGGCCGAGTGGGGATCGGAGACGAGGGCGAGGAAGAGTGACTCCAACGAGTGGGGGATGGGGGAGGGGAGGGGTGGTGTGGTGGTAGTGAGTCTGGAGGGTGGGAGGGGGGAGAGGGGGGAGGAGTAAGGCGGGAGCGGTGGCTGATGAGGAGAGGGGGTGGAGGGGAGGGAGAGGGAGGCGAGGCGATGGAGAGGGGAGGAGAGAGGGGAGGGGGGGAGGTGGGGAGGGGAGGAGGAGGAGGGAGAGAGAGGAAGGAGGGAGGAGGAGAGGGGGGGCGGCGGTGGGGGGAGGGGGGGGGAGGAGAGCGAGAGGGGAGGAGGGGGACGGGGAGAAGGGGGACGGGGAGAGGAGAGGGGGGAGAGGGAGGGAGGGGGAGAGGAGAGTTGGGAGGAGAGAGTGGGGAGAGGAGAGTGAGGGGATGAGGGAGGGAGGGAGGGGGGATTGCTGAGGCGAGGGGGAGATGAGAGTGTGAGGATGCGAGGAGGAGAAGAGACGAGGGGAGGGAGGATCGAGGGAGTAAGTAGATGTGGGAGAGGCGAGTCTAGAAAGGTAAGGAGAGGGGTTCAGGATAGGGGGTAGGTTGTGGAGGAGAAGAGAGGAGTGGGGTTGGCGCCTGAGTGGGGAAGGGCGGGGGAGGGGTGGGGTGGGTCGGAGGGGAGGGGGAGAAGTCGGGGAGTAAGACCCGCGTATGATTTGAGCGGGGAGTATGGGGCCGCGTGTAAGAAAACCGGACAGAGGGGAGGGATAAAAGAGGCGTTAGGAAGGGGGGGGGGGGAAAGAACAGAAGGGAAGCCGAAGAGAAGAGAGAGAGATAAAAATGCGTGACAAAAAGGAGAGATGTGACAGGAAAGAGAGGGAGGAAAGGAGATGGGAAAGAGAAGGAGAAAAAGAAAGGAAAGTGGAGAGAGAAGGGCGGGGAGCGAAGGGAAAGGAGGAGGCGGAGAGGTGGGAGACGAGGAGGAGAATGAGGGAGGGGCGGATTGGAGAGACGATGGGCGGGGGAGAGAGTGTGAGCGGGGGGGGGGGGGGGGGGGGAGAGAAAAAGGAAACGAGCGGCGAGAGGGAAAAGAGGGAGAGAGGGCTGAGATAGGTGGAGATGCGTGGGGAGGAGAGACGTGAAGAGGCGCGCCGAGGGGCGAGCGGAGAGGTATGGGAGAAGAGAGGGACGGGGGAGAGCGGGAGGGCGAGACGAGGGAGGCGAAGGAAGGAGGGGGCGGAAGAGACGGGTGGTGAGAGGAGAGAGAGAGATGAGGGCGGACGAGAGGGGGAGAGGGACGATGCGAGAGAGAGCTGGCAGAGGGATGGAAAACAGCAAGAGAGGAGAGGAAGAGGGGGGGAGCGAAGGGGGGGAGAGGGCGACGAGAGGAGGGAGAGAAGGCGAGAGAGGAAGAGAGCGAGGGGAGGCGAGATAGAGAGAGGATGAGAGAGATGAGGGGAGAGCGAGAGAAGAGAGAGAGTGAGAGAGAGAGGGAGAGGAGAGCGAGAAGGAGAGGGGAGAGAGGAGAAGGCGAGAGAGTGGAGGAGGGGAGGGAGATGGAGAGAGCGGAGGAGCGGGAGAGGAGGCTAGGAGGGAGAGGGGGAGGAGGGGAGAGAGCGAGGAGAGTGGCGAGGACCGAGAGAGAGAGAGGAGAGGGGAGCGAGAGAGGTGAGAGAGAGGATGAGAGGATGGATGGGAGGGAGGGCCGCTGAGAGAAAGAGACGTGGGTGAGAGAGAGAGAGCTAGATAAGAGAGGATGAGAGAGAGTGAGACGTGAGGAGAGGAGGAGAGAGAGGGAGTTGGGAGCCCGAGAGCGAGAGGAGAGAGAGGAGAGGAGGCGGAGGAGGCGCCCCACCTGATCCCCCCCGAGACCCCCCGCACAGACACGTGACCGAAGGAGAAGGGGCGAGAGAGAGAGGCGGAGAGCGAGAGGGTTGGAGAGGAGAGAGAGAGAGAGCAGAGAGAGAACAGAGAGAGAGAGAAAGAGTGGAGTGGGTGTATGGTGAGTGACAGATAGTAGATGGATAGATAGATCGACAGCTAGATAGATGAGTATGAGAGGAGGGGGGGGGGGGGGGGCCGGGGGGACAACTGACAACAAAACCCCCCCCCCCCCCAACACCCCCCCCCCACCCCCTAATGATCACACTAGACGCTACCACACGTCTCCCACTAAAAAAACAAAAAAAAAAAAAAAAAAACAAAAATAAAAAAAAAAAAAAAAAAAAAAATAAAAAAAAAACATAAAAACAATAAAAAAAATAAAAACTAAGAGGGAAATAGAGAGAGAATAAGAGTGAAATAGAGAGAGAATAAGTGTGAAAGATAGATATATAAATAGATAGATAGATAAATAGATAGATAGAGAGAAAGAAAGAGAACGAGATAGATAGATAGAGAGAGAGAGAGCAAGAGAGAGGAAAAATGGTTAGGAGAAGATTTTAGTTTCTTGGAAAAAGTTTCTTTCTGACGTGGATGTAAGTGAATTTGTCCTTCTCGCTTTCATCTATTCGCGTTTCTGGTTTATTGCGTTTAGTTCGTCTCTCTTTCTTTCTCTCTTTTCTTTTCTACTGCGAAGCTCTTGCGTATCTGATCCTCTTTTTATATGCCTGTTCTCTCTTTGGTTACTTGTATGTTTGTGCATTCATATAAAAAAAAGAAAATAAATATATGAGGATATACACACATATATACTACTTATATAATCTAATATAATATCTATATCTATATATATTTATATATAGATATATATTTTATAGATAAATATTCTATCTGTTATTTTTTATGTCAATCTATCTATTTATCTATCTATCTTTATTTATCTACAATCAATCAATGTATGCCATTATATGTATATAAATGTATATATATATATATATATATATTTACCTATTAGAATATATATATGATATATATATATATATTATATATATATATATATATATTATATATCGATATATAGAGAGAGAGAGAGAGAGAGAGAGAGAGAGAGAGAGAGAGAGCTATATAGATCAAAAGAGATAGACAAAAACCAACATTCACACACACACACAAAGAGCGAATTCAAGCCACAGTACACCGGACACACAGGAATCTAAATCCTTCAAGGCCCTTCCCCTCCTCCCCTCACCCCTCCCCCCTGACTCCAGGTCTTACTTCATGCCCATTACCTCTGCCAAGAAGTCATCCCTACGCCCCTCCGCCCCTCCGCCCCTCCGCCCCTCCGCCCCTTGCGAGTAGGGAGCACTCTGAGACGGATAGACAGACAGGGAAGCTCTTGGCCCCTTGTGGATTTTAGATCCTTACTTTTTATCATATTTTTTAATCTATTTATTTATTGTTTTATTTTTTTTTTTTTTGTCTTTTTAACTGGTGCATCTTTTTTATTATCCTTTCTTCCAAACAAAAAAGGGGGCGGATTCCTCCCCCTTGCGGCTATAAGTGTGTGCTTGATGGTATATAAAAAAAAAAAAAAGCTGTCGTGGGAGTGGTGTGTGTTGAGGGGAGTCAAATGTTCGAAGGCCAGGCCTAGTGAGATTTAGGGGGGGGGGTTTATGAGGTAGGGCGGTGTGTGGCGCACCAGCGGGGAAGGCTCCCGGAACGGCCCCGGGCTCGCGGTGAGGCGCGGGAGAGGGCGATCACCGGGCGAGCGCGGGCGCCGGAGTTGTGAGGCGCGCGCCGGGGGGCGATCGAGCTCGGGAGCGGGGCGGGCTGCGCGCGGGCTCCGGCGAAGGTCCGCGCGCGCGGGAGGGGGAGGGAGCTCGGCTTCGGTCGGTCGGCGCTGGTCGCGCGCGCCTCGCGCTCCGGCCGTCGTCCCCCGGCCGTGCAATGATGGACGTACTGCGGGAACATGGGCTTTGTCCTGTTTCTTGGCCACCTTCCGCCTCCTTCGCTCCCACCCGCGCGCGGCCTCCGCGGCGCCATGCCAAGCAAGATATACTACGGCCGGGCATGAGGGTCCCGGAGGCTCAGCAGGCCGGCCGCCCCGGTCCGCCTCCGCCGCTGGACCCGCAGGCGTCCGCAGCCGCCGCAGGGCGGACGAGGGCGCGGGCGGCGCCGGGGGGCCGGGGGCCCGGCCTCGGCGCCGCAGCGGCGCAACTGCGGGGGCTGCGCGTGATCGGGGCGGGGCAAGCCGGGAGGCCGCGGGCGGGGGGGGGGGGCCCCGCCCGGTAGGGGGCAGGGCCGGGGGCTGGCGAGGCCGGCCCGCCCCCCACCATGCAGCCCGGCTCCGGGGGGCCCGCCAGCCGCGTCCGCCCAGCGGCCTGCGACGGCCGCGCCGGCCGGGGGCGCCACCACGAGTCGATGCGCTCCGGCGCCTGCCTGACTGTCCCGCTATCACACGGAGAGGCGGCTGCTGGCCGCGCTGCCGGCACCGTGCCTAGGGCGGCCGCCGCCGGCCCGCCCCCTCCCCGGCCCCTGCCCCTGCCCCGGCCGCGGAAACACACGCCCCGGCCAACGCCCCGGCCCCCGGCCGCCCGGACCGTCCGGCGCCGACGCCGTCTGCCGCCGGAGCCGCCGCCGCCCGCGCCGGACCCCGGGCCCCTGCCCCGGCCTCCGCCCCTGCCCCGGCCCCTGGGTCGTGCCCCCTCCCCTTCCCCTTCCTCCTTCCCCTTCCTCCTCTTTCCTCTTCCCCTTCCCCATCCCCTTCCTCCTCCTCCTCCTTCCTCCTCCTTTCCATCCCATCTCCTCCTCTCCCTCCTTCCCCTTCCTCCATCTCCATCCCTCTCCTCCATCCCCTTCCTCCATCCCCATCCCCTTCCTCCTCCTCCACTTCCTCCTCCTTTCCATCCCCTCTCCTCCTCTTCCTCCTTCTCCCCCTCCTTCCTCCTCCTCCTCCTCTTCCCCAAGCATCTCCAGGGAAGAAGGGTAATCCAGAATCGACTTCTCACCCAGCCGATGTCAAGGGACCTCGTCTCTGTATCCAAATATGCAATGAATAATCCAGACATTTTGGCCCACGAAGACTCGCGTTAGAGAGGCGGAGATGGAATGGGACGAGCGAGAGGGGTGGGAGAGGGGAGAGGGGAGAGGGGTGGGAGAGGGGAGAGGGGTGGGAGAGGGGGCCGAGGAGGCTGTCGATTCCTCTGTAGGGACTTGGCTTTATGGCGGGGGGTTGGGGACGGGGTTGGGGGGGTTGGAATGGGGTTGGGGGGGGGAAAGGGGGGGTTGGGGGATGGGAGTGGGGATGGGGAGTTGGGGTTGAGAGCTTTCAGCCACTCATTTTGGGGTTCTGTAAGTAGGTATGTATGTTGTGTATATATATATATCTATATATAAATATAAGGTATATATATATACACATACATATATATATGGATGTATATGTAGTATATATATATAGATTATATATATATATTTATATATATTATATATATATATATGGTATATATATACACATACATATATATATATGTATGTTATATATAT
>NW_028234413.1:38403711-38408711 GCF_977035675.1 Penaeus japonicus | reverse complement strand
AGAGAGAGAGATGGAGAGCGATGAGAGAGCGGAGAGAAGTGAGAGGAGCCGATTGAGCGAGGAGAGAGAGAGATGAGAGAGGAGAGAGATGAGAAAGAAATACGCAAGATAAAAGGAACGCAGACACGCGCGAGAGCGAGAGCGAGAGAGAATAAGAAGAAAGAGAGAGAGATGAGAAAGGGAAAGGAGAGGGCGAGAGAGCGAGGAGAGAGAGAGAGCGAGGAGAGAAAGCGAGAAGAGGAGGAGCAGCGAGAGCGCGCGAGCGCGGAGATGGAGAGCGAGAGAGAGGAGAGGTACATACTAGATAGATAGACGCTGAATAGATATATAAATAGATTATATAGATACGATTGCCAAATGTATAGATAAATAGATAGGTAGATATTTCTTTGATAAAAAAGAGGTAGCCAGAGAGCGATGAACCCAAGATGTATGTTAGAGAGGAGATATAAGTTTCTCTTCTATCTTGTATTTTACTTTGGCATTGTTATATTAATGATGATAATGGTGACGATAGTAATAAGGATAAGATTGGTCTGATGATAGTGTTAATAATGCTAATGAGGACGTTAACATTGATGCTAATGCTAATGATCATATAACTAGATGATCAAGATTGATTACTAATGAGATAACCAGGACGCTACTGATCCTCATCCTACTAATAATAATAATGACCATCATCATCATTACCATTATTGCTATTCTGATTTAGTGGGAAGGAAAAGTGAGTGGCAGACACACCGAATGCAAAGCCAGCATTCCTTTATGCAATTCTGCAACATTATAGCTCCGGTTTTCGACATAATCTCGAATGCATTTCCTCCTCCTCCTCTTCTCGCACTCACTGACCTGACCTGACCCCAATCCCACGTCTTGTCACTTGACATGTCTTCCGACGATAATGTTCTTCACTCGCATCTCACCCTTGACAGTTTTCCTCGAGAATGGATTAATTTCGAGGTTGAGAGGGAGGGAGAGGGGAGGGGTAGGGAGGGGGGGAGGGGGAGGGGAAGGTGGGAGAAGGGGGTGTGTGTGTGTGACTAGTCGCTATTCTTGTTTCGAGTGTGTTTGTGTTTGTGTTTGTTTGTTTGGGGGTTTCGTTGTTTGGTTGTTTTGTTGTTTCGGTTCGTCTCTCTTTTTTTTTTTTTTGGGGGGGGGGGGCATGTTTGTTTCTGTTGTTTTTTTTTGTCTGTTTGTGATTGTTTGTCTTTCTCTTTGTCTCCATTCTACTTTCTCTTTTTCTCTCTCTGTCTCTGTCTCTCTCTTTCTCCCTCTCTCACTCTTTCCCACCGCTCTCTCTTTCTCCCTCCTTTCATCTCTATCTTCCCCTCCCTCCCTCCCTATCATCATCATCATCATTACTGTTATTATAATTTATGTTATTATCATCTCACTCCCTTCTGCCTCCTCCTCATCTCTCTCCCTTCTACCTCCTCCTTTTCTCCCTCTCATCTACCCGACCCCCACCCCCCACCCTTTCCGATCTCTCCTCATCCTCTCGTTGTCTCCCTTCTACCTCCTCCTCATTTGCTTCCCTTCTATCTTCTCTCCATTTCTCTCCCTTCTACCTCCTCCTCATCTCTCTCCCTCCAACCTCCTCCATTTCTCCCTCTCATCTACCCCCCCCCCCCACCCCCCACCCTTTCCAATCTCTCCTCCTCCTCTCGTTGTCTCCCTTCTACCTCCTCCTCATTTTTTTCCCTTTCTATCTTCTCCCCATCTCTCTCCCTTCTACCTCCTCCTCATCTCTCCCTTCTACCTCCCCCCCATTTCTCTCCCTTCTACCTCTTCCTCATCTCTCTCCCTTCTACTCCCCTCATCTCTCTCCCTTCTACCTCCCCCTCATCTCTCTCCCTTCTTCCTCCTCCTCATCTTTCTCCCTTCTACCTCCCCCTCATCTCTCTCCCTTCTACCTCTTCCTCATCTCTCTCCCTTCTACTCCCCTCATCTCTCTCCCTTCTACCTCCCCCTCATCTCTCTCCCTTCTACCTCCCCCTCATCTCTCTCCCTTCTACCTCCCCCCCATTTCTCTCCCTTCTACCTCTTCCTCATTTTCCCTTCTATTCCCCCTCCTCTCTCCTCCTTCTATGCCTCCCCCTCATCTCTCTCCCTTCTACTCCCCTCATTCATCTCCTTCCCTTCTACCTCCCCCCATTCTTCTCTCCCTTCTACCTTCTTCCTCATCTTCTTTTATCCCCTCATCTCTCTCCGTCCCGCTTCTACATCCCCTCAATCTCTCTCCCTTCTACTCAAAAACTACTTCCCCTCATCTCTCGTCCATTCTACCTCCCCCCCATTTCTCTCGCTTCTATTTCCTCATCTCTCTCTTCTATCCTCATCTCTCTCCCTTCTACCTCCCCCTCATCTCTCTCCCTTCTTCCTCCTCCTCATCTTTCTCCCTTCTACCTCCCCCCCATCTCTCCCCCTTCTAACCTCCTCTCTCTCCCTTCTACTCCCCTCATCTCTTTCTACCTCCCCTCAATCTCTCTCCCTTCTACTCCCTCATCTCTCTCCTTCTACCTCCCCCTCATCGGTCTCCCTTTACCTACCTCCTCATCTAACTCCCTAAGACCTCCCTCTCATCTGCTCTCCCTTTACTCCCCCTCATCTCCTCTCCTACTCCCCTCATCTCTCTCCCTTCTCCCTCCCCCTCATCTCTCTCCCTTCTACCTCCCCCTCATCTCTCTCCCTTCTACCTCCTCCTCATCTCTCTCCCTTCTACTCCCCTCATCTCTCTCCCTTCTACCTAGCCCCTCACGAGCTCTCATTCCCTTCTACATCTCCTCATCTGTCTCCCTTCTACCTCCCCCTCATCTGTCTCCCTTCTTCCCCTTTCCTTCTATCTCCCTTCTACCTCTCCTCATCTCATCCCTTCTTCCTCCTCCTCTATTCTTTCTCCCTTCTTAAACCTTCCCGCCTCATCTTCATCTCCCTTCTACCTCCCCCCTTCTCTCTCTCCCTGGGTCGTCATCCCCTCCTCCTCTTTCTCCTTCTACCTCCCCCTTCATCTTCTCCCCTTCTACCTCCCCCCATTTTCTCTCGGCCTTCTACCTCCTTCCCTCATCTCCTACTCCCTTCTACCTCCCCTCATCTCTCTCCCTTACCGTCCTACCTGTGTGCCCAACCCACTCATCTCTCTCCCTTCTACCTCCCCCTCATCTCTCTCCCTTCTACCTCCTCCTCATCTCTCTCCCTTTCTACTCCCCCCTTTCTCTCCCTTTACCTCTTCCCTCATCTCTCTCCCTTCTACTCCCCGTCATCTTCTCCTTTCACCCCCCCTAATCTCTCTCCCTTCTTCTCTCCTCGTTCTTTCTCCCTTCTACCTCCCCCTCATCTCTCTCCCTTCTACCTCTCCCTCATCTCTCTCCCTTCTACCTCCTCATCTCTCTCCCTTCTACTCCCCTCATCTCTCTCCCTTCTACCTCCCCCTCATCTCTCTCCCTTCTACCTCCCCCCCATTTCTCTCCCTTCTACCTCTTCCTCATCTCTCTCCCTTCTACTCCCCTCATCTCTCTCCTTCTCCTCCCCCTCTCATCCCCTTCCCTTCTACCTCCCCCTCTCTCCTCCCTTCTCCCTCCCCCCCATCTCCCTCCCTTCTCCCTCTCTATCTCTCTCCCTTCTCCTCCCCTCATCTCTCTCCCTTCTACTCCCCTCATCTCTCTCCCTTCTACTCCCCTCATCTCTCTCCCTTCTACCTCCCCCTCATCTCTCTCCCTTCTACCTCCCCCTCATCTCTCTCCCTTCTACCTCCCCCCCATTTCTCTCCCTTCTACCTCTTCCTCATCTCTCTCCCTTCTACTCCCCTCATCTCTCTCCCTTCTACTCCCCTCATCTCTCTCCCTTCTACCTCCCCCCCCCCTCTCTCCCTTCTACCTCCCCCTCATCTCTCTCCCTTCTCCCTCCCCCTCATCTCTCTCCCTTCTACCTCCTCCTCATCTCTCTCCCTTCTACTCCCCTCATCTCTCTCCCTTCTACCTCCCCCTCATCTCTCTCCCTTCTACCTCCCCCTCATCTCTCTCCCTTCTACTCCCCTCATCTCTCTCCCTTCTACCTCCCCCTCATCTCTCTCCCTTCTACCTCCTCCTCATCTCTCTCCCTTCTACCTCCCCCTCATCTCTCTCCCTTCTACCTCCTCCTCATCTCTCTCCCTTCTACCTCCTCCTCATCTCTCTCCCTTCCACCTCCTCATTTTCTCCCTCTCATCTACCCGACCCCCACCCCCCACCCTTTCCAATCTCTCCTCCTCCTCTCGTTGTCTCCCTTCTACCTCCTCCTCATCTTTCTCCCTTCTACTTCCTCCTCATCTCTCTCCCTTCCACCTCCTCCTTTTCTCCCTCTCATCTACCTCCTCCTCATCTCTCTCCCTTCTACCTCCTCCTCATCCCTTCTACCTCCTCCTCATCCCCCCCTCATCTACCCCCACCCCCCACCCTTTCCGATCTCTCCTCATCCTCTCGTTGTCTCCCTTTACATGCAAACACAAGACTTCCGTTGACGAATCCCTTGCTCGCGGCCGCTCATCAAGTCACGCTGGGATGCAAGGGCTTTCACCCCCTCACCCCCTTTCAATTCTTCAACTAATTCATTTCAACTTTCATCTTCAACCCCCCCCTCCCCCCCCACCCCACCACCCCTCACTCTACTCACAACCACCCCACCATCCCCCCTCACATCCCTTCCCTCACTCCCCCTCCCCCCCCATCACTCCCCACGCACATCCCTCACTATCCACATCCCCGCTCCCCCTCCCCCCCATCACTCACCCTCATTCACACCCCCACACCCTCACCCACCCACTCCCTCACCCTCATTCACACCCCCACCCATCCACCCCCCACACCCCCACTTACCCACCCATCCTCACCCACCCACCCACTCACACTCCCCCACCCACCCACCCACCCTCATTCACTCCCCCCACCCCCCACCCTCATTCACACCCCCACCCACACCCACCCACCCTCACATCCCCATCCACTCCCCCACCCACCCACCCA
>NW_028234413.1:38393711-38396211 GCF_977035675.1 Penaeus japonicus | reverse complement strand
AGAGAGAGAGACAGACAGACAGAGAGAGAAAGACAGACAGAGAGAGAGACAGAGGCAGACAGAGAGAAAGAGAGAGAGAGAGAGAGAGAGACAGAGACAGACAGACAGAGAGAGAGAGAGAGAGAGAGAGAGAGAGAGAGAGAGAGAGAGAGAGAGAGAGAGAGAGAGAGAGAGAGAGAGAGAGAGAGAGAGTGAGAGAGAGAGAGAGAGAGAGAGAGAGAGAGAGAGAGAGAGAGAGAGAGGGAGAGAGAGAGAGAGAGAGAGAGAGAGAGAGAGAGAGAGAGAGAGAGAAGGGACAACTAAAACACTCCCTCTGTTATTCGTGAACTAATAAGCCCAACACAACGAGATACTGTCAGAACTGTACGAAAAAAGTTCTATTTTTTCCCGCTCATTAATACATTAGGTCTAGACGGAAAGAAATTCGGGAAAAAAGGAGAATAGGAAAGGAAATAAAATAGGCAGAAAGTTTAATCTGAAAACTTTGCTGTGAAATGAGATGTGTTCTGGTTAATACAAACTGTGACGTAATAGTTACACAAATGAAATAATCTATCAAGCTTTTTTATCTATAACCATTCCCTTCCTTCTTTTCAGGCTGGATCGAAAGCAGACGTAGAAGAGAGAGAGAAAAAAAGGGTCGTGAATAGCTAAGAAAACGACAATAAAAACAAAAACAAAAAACAGAGAGAGAGAGAGAGAGCAACAAAGGGGAAAGGAAGCTTAAACACCCCCTCCCTCCCCTCCCTCCCCCCCTCCAGTCCCTTCTTCGCTAGCATTCTCAACGGACTACGAAATGTGCCAAAGTTTTTAAAGCTTGATAAACTGAGAGTGACGGCTAATATCAGCGTGAAACTTGGAAATCAGGATTATGTATATCGAGCCAAACCTTGACTCTTTCAAAAGAAGAAAGTCAAATCAGTGACTGATGATGGTGAAACGGAAGTGATAGGGAGCTAATGAAGAAAAGAAAGTGAGAATAGAGAGTAGAAAGAAAGAAGAAAAGAAAATGGAGTAACAAAGAAAGAAAGAAAAAGAAAGAGTAAGAGAAGGCAAAATATAGAAATATATTTCGTGGTTTTAAGGAGTAATGTATGTTTGAAAGTGAATCGAGATTTTGTGGTTAACTTAGAAATCTTTGTGGTTATCTTAGAGGCATAAAAGATTCGTGGAAACACGATCATGAAAAGGAAAATAAAACATACGTAAACTTTCAGTGAAGGAGGAAATATAAGTTGATAGAGATAAATAGATCAATAAGAAAGATAGAGAATAGATGAAGGTGAAAAAGTCAAATGAGTTTGTGAAAAGGAAAGACCGCGAAGACAAGAAAATCAAGAAGAAAAGACATTCATAGTTGTAAGCAAAGAAGAAAGAAAGAGAAAGAGACAAAGAGAGAGAGAAAGAATAAGAAATAAGAACAAAGAAAATAAAAAAGTGAACCAAAAAGAAATAAAAAAGAAAAAGAAAAAGGACGATAAAGAAAATGTCCTAGATTAACCCAAGAGGACCTCACCGTATTGTCCTCTTTAAAGCCTGATCTAATACGACCTCCTCCCCCCCCCCCTTCCCGCCTCTTCACTCTCTATCAATCTCCCATTTCTGTGCCGTTGTTCCTTCAGACGAACTCCTGCTTGTCTCAAGACGGAATGGATTTTTCCCTCTGGTAGGACTTTATCTCTGGCTTCATATCCGGTGATTTTCGTTCGTGAATCGTTGCAAAAAAAAAAAGGAGATAGACGAGTGTGAAAATTTTTGATTTTTTTTTTTGGTGTGTCCTCTCTTTCTCGTATATTTGAAACGCTGACGATAGTTGAACGAAGGTTATAATCTACGACCCGTAGAGCGTTTCAAAAAAAGAAGAAAAAAAAAGAAAAAGAAAAGTACGAAATTACGAAAGTGAACGAAAAGAAAAAAGAAAGTGAAGAAAAAACAGAAGAAAAAAACAACAGCAACAAAAACTCGAAATCAATCTGACCTCATCCTCTCCTACTCCCAGCGCCCCCCCTACCTACCCCCAACCTCACCCCTAACCCAACCCCAACCCCGATCTCAACAAAACTCATGACTCCAAACACAACCCCCCTTCTTTAAACCAAACCCCACCACTTCCACCCCCACCCCCTACCTACCTTAACCCCAATTAATCCACATACCCCACCCATCCTACACCCACCCCTTAAGCCACCAATCCAACCCCATCCCCCCTTTGACCCACGCCCCTCCCCCAATCCCCTATCCAACCTCTCCAACCCCATCCCCTTTGACCCACGCCCCTCCCCCTATCCCCTATCCCCTCTCCAACCTCTCCAGCCTCCCGATCTTCAAGTCTTCTGCCATGCGATCATCAGAGCGGAGGCCCCACTGAAGCGGCTTCCACGAAGTGCTCTGACATGATGGATCTTCGCAAAGTTGGTGAAGGTTCGTGGCGCCATCTGTCCCTGATGACCGCTCTCCTTCTGTTTTTCTTGGCAGGTGAGTGCGCACGCGCGCGCGCGGT
>NW_028234413.1:38368711-38373711 GCF_977035675.1 Penaeus japonicus | reverse complement strand
GACAAACAGACAGTCAGACAAAAGAATCCTCATCACGATAAAAAAAAAAGAAAATGTCTGTTTGCTGCATTGTCTCGCCCCTTCCATTCTTTGGTGAGCGGTGATCATTGGCACCTTTGTATCACTCAGTAATTAGTAATTAAATGGAACTTTTCTCGACCCTCTGGAACTTTTGCCTTACGTGTTTTGAACGCGATGTCCTTCGGAAGAAAAAAAGAAAGAAGAAGAAGGAAGAGGAAGTGGAAGAGGAGTAGGAGGAGGAGTAGGAGGAGGAAGAGGAGAAGGAGGAGGAGGGGGAGGAGGAGGGGGAGGGTGAGGAGGAGGATGAGGAGAAGGAGGAGGAGAAGGAGGAGGAGGAGGAGGACGACGACGAGGATGAGGAAGAGGAGGTGAAGGGGGAAGAGGAGGAGGATGAGGATGAGGAGGAGGAGTAGGAGGGGGAAGAGTAGGAGGAGGAGGAAAAACAAAAAGAGTAGGAGGAGGAGAAGTTGGAGAAGGCTGAGGAGGAAGAAAATGAGGAAGAGGAGGAGGAGAAGAATAAGGAGGAGGAAGAGGGAGAGGAGGAGGAGAAGAAAAAGGAAGAGGAAGAAAAAGAAGTAGAAGAGGAAGGAAAGGAGGAGGATTAGGAGGAGGAAGAGGAGAAGAAGGAGAAGGAGATGGGGGAGGGGGATGAAAAAGAAGAAGAGGAGGAGTAAGAGGAAGAAGAAAAAGAGGAGGAGAAGGAGGAGGAAGAATGGGAGGAGGAGAAGGAAGAATAGGAAGAGGAGAAAGAAAAGGAGGAGAGAAGGAGAAAACGGAGGAGGAGGAACAGGAACAGGAGGATGAAGATAAGAAAAGAAGGAAAATGGGAAAACTAGAAGAATCAGAAGGAAATCAGTGTGAGAATCATGAATAGCGGAATTATAATTTCATTCTTGTCATCCCTTCACCATTAAATCACTGAAGAACAAGAACAAGAAGAACAAACAAGAAGAACAAACATAACATCTTATTACGTTCCTACGTAAAGAAAACGTTGAGAGGAATAATAGGCAAAAGAAAACGAGGCAAATCCACCGACATTTTTTCTCATTACGGGTAACTAAAAAAAAAACGTGATGATGGCGAGTGTCTGCCGAATGGGAATGGGGGGCAGAGGGGGATCAGGAGGGCGAGAGAGAGAGAGAGAGAGAGAGAGAGAGAGAGAGAGAGAGAGAGAGAGAGAGAGAGAGAGAGAGAGAGAGAGAGAGAGAGAGAGAGAGAGAGAGAGAGAGAGAGAGAGAGAGAGAGAGAGAGAGAGAGAGGAGGGAGAGAGGGGAGAGAGGAAGAGAGAGAGAGAGAGAGAGAGAAAGAGAGAGAGAGAGAGAGAGAGAGAGAGAGAGAGAGAGAGAGAGAGAGAGAGAGAGAGAGAGAGAGAGAGAGAGAGAGAGAGGCAGTTAGATGTATAAAGATAAGTAGAAAGATAGATATATACATAAATAGACAAGCAGACAGCCATGCAGACCGATAGATAGATAAACCGATACAGATAGACCGACAGACAGATAGATAGATAGACAAAGGAAAACAAATAGACAGAATAAACAGACCAAGACAGCATAAAAGAAAGAAAGAAAAAAATAGGCAACCAGAAAACAAAAACCAAAAAACAAAAAAACAAGGAAACAACCAACATCAAGCCCACACTCAAGCAAGCCACCCAAACCCTCCCTCCCCCTCTTACTCCCCCCTGCCCCTCTTTCTCCCGCTCCCCCTCTCCCTCCCCCTGCTCCCTCCCCCTCTCCCCAACCGCGCCTCTGTTTCCACTGTAACTCCTCAATTCTTTTCTGTGTCTTTTGCCCTTGATTTGTCCCCTATCGTTATCATTCGATTAGCCATCCTCTCGGGGCAATAGCTTAATATATATTTGCTCATTAGACCCATTAAAGGGCATTCATTAAGCAGATGCCCCTATACGAGATGGTAACTTTGGGACGGAAGGGGTAGGTGGGGGGGTGAGAGGGGGGTAGGTGGGGGGGTTGGGGGTTGGGTAGGTGCGGAGGGGGGGTATCGTCGGTGGGGGTGATGGGGGTGGGGTTTGGGTGGGGGGGTAGGTGTCGTTAGCGGGGATGGGGTTAAGGTGGGGGGAGGTGTCGTTAGCGGGGGTTGGGTGGGGGGGGGAGAGGGAGGTGTTTCGTAATGGCAACACGAATGGCAACTCTCATCTTCATAATGACATATTGCCAGGTCATCTTGTCTCGCATTCTCTTTCTCCTCTTCATCTCGTGTTTCTTTCAACAGTCTAAGGTAATTGAAAAATCAATTTTGATGAGCATCTATTGCAATTGACCGGTCAAGAGTAAGGATTGCAAGGAATGCCGCATGCAGGAGGGTGGCGCTGATGCCATGCTTGATGACTGTGAATGATCGCGTGCATGTGGCTGACTGATTCATTAATCTTCATGAATCTTTGGTTAATAATGATGTTATCATTATCGTGATTATCATCATCGTTATTGTTATTATTACTCTGATAAAAAACAACAACTAATTATTATCATATTTAAATTGTTATTATCATTATTACCATTATCATCATTATCGTTATTATCATTTTTATCCTTATAATCCTCATTACTATCATCATCGTCATAATCATCATTATCATTGCTATTATTATCATTCTTACCATTGAAATTATTAGTAACCTTGTTATTACTATTGTTATTGTTCCTACTGTCATCATAGTTATCATCATTATCATAATTGTTATTATTCTTATGATCATTATCATTATCATTGTTATTATCATTATCATTGCTATCATTATCATTATAATGATTATCCTGTTTATTATCATAATTATCATCTATATTTTCATAATTGCATTAATATTATTATCCTTATCATCATCAGTATTACTATTATCATTATCATTATTATCGTGACGCTTAAAATGATAATCATCATACGTATCTTTATCATCATTATAGTTGTTGTGGAAATGAGGATTAAAGTGATATGAAATGGTCATTAAATTAATAAAAGTGACCACAGTCATACAACAATGATAAAGATAATGCTAATAACATTAATGATAATGGACATGATAACTATAATGACATTCAAGATAATGAAAACGACAAAAGAGAAAATGATAAAAATTGAAACAACGATAAGGATGATAATTAAGAAAAACAATAATATTAATGATAAGAAATATAATAATAATAATAATAATAATAACAAAAATAGCAATCAAAATAAAATAAAAATCTCAGTTCAGAAAACGACAATCGAATTTTTTAACACTTACCTCATCTGTCGCAGGGGAGACTGATGTAACTTAGCCCTTTCCCGGCGCTAATGAATATGTCCAACGACCTTGCAAACATATTTCACCAAGGAGGAAATCAAGTTGAAATGCCTAAAAGTGTTGACAATCTAGTTATCTCCCACGTAAACAGGTGATTAACGGAGCCTACTTTCACGTCATTATGGATCATTATAAGTCCTAATTACCCGCACGGTGCTTCTATACTACCTCCCTCCCCCGCCCCTCTCCTCTTCCTCCTCCTCCTCCTCCTCCTTCTCCTCCTTCTCCCTGATGGATGGTTAAGGGTGATCTTGGGATAGGGATGGGGATGGGGATGGGGAGGGGAGGGGAGTGGGGAGGGTATGGGAGGGGAGGGAGGGGGGGGTGAGGATCGAAGGGGCATTGATATTGCTAAGGTATTTTAAGTCTTGGGTCACCTTTTCATAAGGAGTTGGATTTCTGCTGAAGGTTGTGTCGTTTGGTTTTATCTAGCTTTTAATCGCTGGTGTTAGATACTTGGAGTCTGTATCTAGATATAAGCTGGGCCTTTCCTCCCTTTGGGTCTATTTGTCGTCATGTATATTTATGTACACGCACACACAAATATGTATTTACACACACACACACACATATATATGTATATATATATATATATATATATATATATATATATATATATATATATATATATATATACATACATATATACATATATATATATATATATATATATATATATATATATATATATATATATATATATATATATATATATATATATATATATATATATATATATATATATATATATATATATATATATATATATATATAAGAGAGTCAGAGAGCGAGAGCGAGCGAACGAGAGAGAGAGCGAGAGCAAAAGGAAGAGAGCGAGAGCGAGAGCGAGCGAGAGCGAGAGAGAGAGAGAGAGAGAGAGAGAGAGAGAGAGAGAGAGAGAGAGAGAGAGAGAGAGAGAGAGAGAGAGAGAGAGAGAGAGAGAGAGAGCAAAAGAGAGAGAGCAAGACCAAAAGAGAGAGAGCGAGAGCGAGAGAAAGCAAGAAAGAGAGAGAAAGCAAGAGAGCGAGAAAGCGAAAGAGAGAACGAGCTCGAGAGAGCGAGAGAACGAGAACGAGAACGAAATCGAGAGAAAGCTCTAGAGCGCGAAAGAAAGAGAGAAAGCGCACGAGAGAGAGAGAAGAAGAAGGGAAGGGAAGCTGGTAAATTTCACACCGCCGTTGGTTCCCGGCCCGGTATCTGGTGTTGCAGACACCCTAAACTCACGCTGGCTGGAGACTTATCAGACCATTGTTCTTTCTGCTTCTAATATCATTGAGGCTTGACAGAGCGAGGCGGTGGTGAGTGTGTGGTGATGCTGGCGTTGATGTGGAGGTGATGACGTTGATGTTGATGGTGATGACGTTGTGATATTGTGTTGTTTATGGTGATGGTTGTTGTGGTGGTTGTTCTAAGAGGGGGAATGGTGATGGAGGTGTGCAATTGTTAAGGGGGTGTGTGGGGGGAGGGGGGGGATGGCTACTTTTTCTTACTAAAAGGTGGCTTGTATCATCGGCTTTTGCTAAGTGCTACTGTTACAAGAAAATAAAATCAACATTATGAACAGGAAAAGGTGCTCAAGGAATGCCAATAAATAGAGAAAAGATAACAAGAACCAAACTTATAAAAATAATGATAATGATAATGATAACATCGATAACAAAGATAA
>NW_028234413.1:38361211-38363711 GCF_977035675.1 Penaeus japonicus | reverse complement strand
TCTCTCTCTCTCTTATCTTTCTCTTTATCTCTCTCTCTCTCTTCTCCTTATCTATCTTATTCTTCTCTCTCTCTCTCTGTCTCTCTTTTATCCTTCTCCCTCTCTCTATTCTCCTTCTCGTTCTCTCTCCTTCTAGCTCTCTGTTTTCCTTCTCTCTCTCTCTTCTTTCTGTATCTCCCATCTTTTTTTTTTAAATATTTCTTTATCATTTTTTTAGTCCTCCTTTTCCTCCTCCTCCTCCCAACCCTTCTTTTAGTTCTTCTTCTTTCCCCCTTCCCCTTATCATCCTTTTCCTCTTTCCTCCCTCTTTACCCTCTCAACATCTTTCTCCTTCACCTCGTTCCCCCTTTTTCCTCTTATCATATTTTTCCTCCCCCTTCTCCCCCAATTTCCCCTCATCATATCTTTCCTTCTCCGCCTTTCCCTTTTCTTTATCCTTCTCCTCCTACTTCTCCCCCTCTTTCTTCTCATCATCCTTCTCCTCCCCCCCCCCTTTCCCCTTATTATCTTTCTCCTCCCCCTTCTCCTCATTATCCTTCACCGACTTCTTCTTTTCCCTCCCCACCCTCTTCTCCTCCTCCCCCCCCCTTCCCCCTCTCCGGCTGCTCCCCCTGTATCATCTTTCTTCCTATCCTTTCATCTCCCTAATCCTCGATTTCTCTCAACCTCCTCCTCCTATCCCTCCCCCTAGTACCCCCCACTTCTTCCCCTTCCCTCCTCCTCCCCCTCCTCCTCCTCCTCCCCCACTCTTCATTTTCTCCCCCCCCTCCCTCTTCTCCTCCACCTACACTCCTACCCCTCCTCCCCTCGCCCCACCACCCACCCATCTCCCCTTCCAACCCATCCCCCTACCTCCCTGACCCCCCCCCCTCCAACCCCCTTCTCACCCTCCCTCCATCTCCTCACCTCAAACCCTCACCCTTCCTCCCCTCCTCCACACACCTCCTCTCCCCCCCCTTCAACCCCCCCTACACCTCCCCCCATCCCCCCTACACCTCCCCCCTACCCCACCCATCCTCCCTCACAAGTCATTAACTCCCATCATACCCTAATCCCCACGGAAATGCATATTGTAGACGGCAAGAGGAAATGAAAAATGGCGCCGAAGCCACTAATCTTCACCTGTTTTTGCCGGCTTTTATCGTCATCCCACGTGATTTCGGAGGAACTCGTGCTTGTATTAGCGGCGTTTAATGATGTGCTCGTTCATCATCTTATCATCATCATATCGAGGTTATATCAGAGGCTCGCCCTTTTTGGAATACGTACATGTACGGTTTATACGTAGTACTGTACACGAGAAGGATACTCGAACACACTTCATACTGTACATACACCTCGCACACACACGGGACACACACACACGTACGCTACTCGAACACAATTAGACACAATATTATTTTGGAAATAAAAAAGACAAATAATAAATAAAGCAGAATATTTATTTATAAAGAAATGCACCACAACAGCTCCAACTGTACCCTTGCGACCCCTTGTCCATTTCTGAGAGATGAGAGAGACGACGAGAGAGAGAGCGACCCAACGACACCGACGACGAGAGAGAAGACCTGGACAGAGAGAGAGAGAGAGCCAGGTCTGGAGAGAGAGGAGGCTAGAGATCGAGAGAGAGAGAGAGAGAGAGAGAGAGAGAGAGAGAGAGGAAAAGAGCATGAGAGCAGAGAGAGAGAGAGAGAAGGAGAAGAGAGAGACGAGACGACAAGAGGAGAGAGAACACGAGGAGAGAACGAGAGAGAGAGAGGGGAAGGAGTGCAGAGAGAGAGAGAGACAGAGAGAGAGAAGGGAGAAAGAAAGAAAGAACGAAAGAAAGAGAATCACTCAACTTTTAAATATGGCCCCGAGACCCCGATTCTTCCGAGACCAAGATGGCGCCGTGATGACTTCGAAGGCAACAGAGTCTCTGTCTTGATCAAACTCTTCTTCTCGGCGACTAATGCGACCACTACCTCCCTCCCCCATCCCCTCCTCCCCCATCCCAACACCCTACCTCAAAAAGGAAGAAAAGAAGACAAAATAAAGCAAACCCTCCTCCCCCACCCTCCCCCCTTCCTCCCCTCCTCCCCCTCCTCCCCACTTCCTCCCCTCCTCCCCCCTTCCTCCCCTCCTCCCCCCTTCCTCCCCCCTTCCTCCCCTCCTCCCCCCTTCCTCCAGTCCTCTCCCCTTCCTCCCCTCTTCCTCCCCCATCCACCTACCCCCCCTCCCCACCACCCTCTTCCCCCGCTGTTCCACCGAGATCGCGCAAAAAAAACCCGATAATTTCAACCCACGGAGACGAGTGCCACGAGTTCATAACACTGTTCTTTCGGGAGTGCCAAGTAGTGCCAAGTGCCTCCCCGCGTTGGTCAAAGTGGAATTTCTTTAATGGATTCGATACTGATTGAAACTGGTCGGGATAAGGATGAAGTTAATCACAAAAGTCCTTGACTGATTCAAGACTCCCTCTTTTTTTTAACTCTTTCCCTCTCTCTACCCTCTCTTATCT
>NW_028234413.1:38352072-38357072 GCF_977035675.1 Penaeus japonicus | reverse complement strand
CTCCTCCCCCTTCTCCTCATTATCCTTCACCGAGTTCTTCTTTTCCCTCCCCCCCTCTTCTCCTCCTCCCCCCCCCTTCCCCCTCTCCGCCAGCTCCCCCTGTATCATCTTTCTTCCTATCCTTTCATCTCCCTAATCCTCGATTTCTCTCAACCTCCTCCTCCTATCCCTCCCTCTAGTACCTACCACTTCTTCCCCTTCCCTCCCCCTCCCCCTTCCCCTCCCCCTCCACCTAATCCTCCCACACTCTTCGTTTCCTTCCCCCCTCCCTCTTCTTCCTCCTTCACCTACACTCCTTCCTCCTCCGCCTCCTCTTGTACCCCTCCTCACCTCCCCCCACCCACCCATCCCCCCTTTCTCCTCTTCCCCTTCCAACCCATCCCCCACCTCCCTGAACCCAACCCCCACCCCCTCCAACCCTCACCCTTCCTCCCCTCCCCCAACACCTCCTCTCCCCCCCTTCAAAAACCCCCCTTCAACACCTCCTCTCCAACCCCCCCCACACCTCCTTTCCCCCCTTCAACCCACCCATCCCTCCCCCCCACCCCACCCATCCTCCCTCACAAGTCATTAACTCCCATCATACCCTAATCCCCACGGAAATGCATATTGTAGACGGCAAGAGGAAATGAAAAATGGCGCCGAAGCCACTAATCTTCACCTGTTTTTGGGTGTCATCCCACGTGATTTCGGGGATGTGCTTGTATTAGCGGGTTTAATGATGTGCTCGTCATCATCATCATCATCATCGGGTTATATCAGAGGCTCGCCCTTTTTGGAATACGTACATGTACGTATATACGTAGTACACGTACACGAGGAGATACTCGCACACACTCATACTCACATACACGCACACACACGGACACACACACACGTACGTACGAACTCGATTAGACACAATATTATTTGGAAATAAAAAAGACAAATAAAAATAAAGCAGAAATTTATTTATAAAGAAAATGCAGACCTTGATCCTGTTGTCCATTTCTGAGAGAGAGAGAGAGAGAGAGAGAAAGAGAGAGAGAGAGAAGGAGAGAGAGAGAGAGAGAGAGAGAGAGAGAGAGAGAGAGAGAGAGAGAGAGAGAGAGAGAGAGAGAGGGAGAGAGAGAGAGAGAGAGGGAGAGAGAGAGGGAGAGAGAGAGAGAGAGAGAGAGAGAGAGAGAGAGAAGGAGAGAGAGAGAGAGAGAGAAGGAGAGAGAAGGAGGGAGAGAGAGAAAGAGAGAGAGAGAGAGGAGAAAGAGAGAAAGAGAGAAAATGGAAAAAGAAAGAACGAAAGAAAGAGAATCACTCAACTTTTAAATATGGCCCCGAGACCCCGATTCTTCCGAGACCAAGATGGCGCCGTGATGACTTCGAAGGCAACAGAGTCTCTGTCTTGATCAAACTCTTCTTCTCGGCGACTAATGCGACCACTACCTCCCTCACCCCTTCCTCCCCCCTTCCTCCCCTCCTCCCCCCTTCCACCCCTTCCTCCCCTCCTCCCCCCTTCCTCCCCTCCTCCCCCCTTCCTCCCCACCCTCCCCCCTTCCTCCCCCCTTCCTCCCCTCCTCCCCCCTTCCTCCCCTCCTCCCCCCTTCCTCCCCCACCCTCCCCCCTTCCTCCCCTCCTCCCCTCCTCCCCTCCTCCTCCACCCTCCCCCATTCCTCCCACACCCCCCTTCCTCCCCTCCTCCCCCCTTCCTCCAGTCCTCTCCCCTTCCTCCCCTCCTCCCCCATCCACCTAACCCCCCCCCCCCCTTACCACCCTCTTCCCCCGCTGTTCCACCGAGATCGCGCAAAAAAAAGCCGATAATTTCAACCCACGGAGACGAGTGCCACGAGTTCATAACACTGTTCTTTCGGGAGTGCCAAGTAGTGCCAAGTAGTGCCAAGTGCCTCCCCGCGTTGGTCAAAGTGGAATTTCTTTAATGGATTCGATACTGATTGAAACTGGTCGGGATAAGGATGAAGTTAATCACAAAAGTCCTTGACTGATTCAAGACCCCTTTTTTTTTAACTCTTTCACTCTCTCTCTCTCTCTTTATCTTTTTTTTTCTTCTTCTTCTTCTTTTATTTTCTTTAGGGCCGATCAAGTGAAGTTTTGTCTCTAGGGCATTAGGGTGAGGGGAGGGGCGGGGAGGACGGAGGAGGAGGAGGAGGAGGTGGAGGAGGAGGTGGAGGGGGAAGAAAGGGAGGTAGGGAGAGAGGGAAGGGAAGATTTGAGGATGAGGAATAGGAGGAGGAGGAGGAGAGGGAGGAGAAAGAAGGGGAGGTAGATGGAGACTGGGAGAGGTAGGATGAGGATAAGGATGAGGATGAGGAAGAGGAGGGAGGAGAAGGGAGGACGAGGAAAAGGAGAAGATTTGAAGATAAGGATTAGGATGAGGAGGAGAGGAAGGACGAGAAAGAAGGGGGAAGGGAAGGAGGAAGAGGACTAAAGAGCGGAGGATGGAGAAGGGGAGAGGGAAGGGGGGGAGGGGTGAGTAGGGTACAGTAGGTAATCTTGGTAGGGGGGGGGGGGTTTCTAGAATGGGACTCCTGGTCGTCAGGATGATCTGGTCGTTAGTGCCACAGGAGGGTAGATGGGGGGGAGGAGGGATAGGATAAGGGGAGGAGGGGAAGGATGAGGGGAGGAGGGGTAGATGGAGGGAGGAGGGAAAGGGGAGGAGGGGAAAAGGAGGAGGGGAGGAGAGATAGGACGAGGGAGGAGGGATAGGATGAGGGGAGGAGGGATAGGGTGAGGGTAGGGAAGGGGAGGGGAAGAAGAGGGAAGGGGAAGGGGAGGGGATGGAGAGGGGAGAAGAGGGGCTGTCGTCTCTCGAATTAAGTCCTACTAGTTATTATTGCAACTTTGACTTTATGGAAGATGATTTCCTTCGCGGGGACGGAGTTGTCTCGGGTGGGAGCGAGCGAGAACAAAGGGGAAAAGAGGGGAGGAGGAGGAGGAGGAGGAGGAGGAGGAGGAGGAGGAGGAGGAGGAGGAGGAGGGAGAGGGGAAGGGACGGAGGTGGAGGCTAAGGATGAAGGGGAGGAGGAGGAGGAGGAAGAGAGAGAGGGGCTGAGGGAGGGGAAAGAAGAGAGGGAAGGGTAAGGAAGAGAGGGTGGGGAAGGGAGGCGGGAAGAAGAGGAGGGGAAGAGGAGAGTGAGAGGAAACAGAGGCGCTGAAAACCGCATAGTTGCTAATTCCGAAGCCAGAAGGGGGGGGGGAGAAGGAGGATGATGATGATGACGAGGAGGAGGAGAAATAGGAGGAGGAGGAGGAAGAGGAGGAGGAGGAAGAGGAGGAGGAGGAGGAAGAGGAGGAGAAATAGGAGGAGGAGGAGGAAGGAAGAGGAGGAGGAGGGAGAGGAGGAGGAGAAAGAGGAGGAGGAAGAGGAGGAGGAGGAGGGAGAGGAGGAGGAGGAGGAGGAAGAGGAGGAAGAGGAGGAGGAGGAGGAAGAGGAGGAGGAAGAAGAAGAGGAGGAGGAGGAGGAGGAGGATGACGACGACGAATAGGAGGAGGAGGCAGAGGAGGAGGAGAAGGGAGGATGAGGGGGTGGGGAGGGGATGGTGATCAAAACAAACAAACGCATAAAATGGCTCATAAAAACACTCTAATCACCACTATCAGCAGATGGCACTTTTCACATTCATTTCCGACGGCTCGGAATTGACACCACACTAGACGGCTGCCAACACCGTGAGCCTCGAGGGGAATTTCCAACCTTTTCCAACATTCAATAGCTCTTGTCCTAGTTTCGAAGTGTTGGCTAACGACACTACATCCTCTTTGACACTGTCACCACTATCGCTATCGGAAGACTGTCACTATTCACTATCACTATAAGTAGGTTGTTATCATTACTATCATCATAAGAGGATCATTATCACCACCATCGCCCCAGGTATACCATCACCATCCACTATCATCACAAATAGTAATCACCAGTAACCATCATTACAAACTGACTATTACACCATCACCATAACCAAATCATCATCACCACCACAAGCAAACTATCATAATCATTTCAAGCACACTATCACCATCACTACAAGCAAATTATCATCACAAGCAGAGCATTGCCACCACCACAAGCAAACCATCACAACCACCACCACAAACAAATAACCATCACCAACCACCGCAAGCAAACTATCATCATCACTACAAGCAAACCATCCTCACTATAAGCAGAACACTATCACCACAACCACCACACTCTAACCATCATCACCACCAGACGCAAAGCACTGCCACCACCACAAGCAAACCATCACCACCACCACAAACAAATCATCACCACTATAACCACTACAAGCAAACCATCACCACCACAACCAAACCATCACCACCACCAACCACCAGAAAGCCTCTTATCCCCCTCACCCCACAATCATCACCACAACTCACCACCTTCCCCCCCCACACACCCCATCCCCCCCCCAAAAAAAAAGGGAGCAAAGAAAAAAAAAAAAAAAAGGTCATCACCACCCCCCCCCCCCCGAAAAAAAGGAGCCCCCCCCCCAAAAAAAAAAGATCATCTCATCATCACAACCAAGGTACTGATGTCACCACAGATCATCATCCGGGTCTCGAGGGGAGTGGGTGAAGGACTGATGGTTGATTCCTTCGTCCTGTAACGAGGTCGAAGGAACTCCATGTCTTATCTTCAGGGAAATATTTGCTGCGCCAGACGGAGGGTGATGGATTGGCACGCGTGGGGGTGGAGGGTGAGGAGGGTGGGTGGAGGGTGGGGGGGGTGAGAGGGTGGGTGGAGGGGGTGAGGGGTGGAGGGTGAGGGGGAGGGGTGGGTGGAGGGTGAGGGTGGGTGGAGGGAAGGGGGGTGAGGGTGGAAGGGGGAGGGGGAGGGGTGGGTGGAGGGTGGAAAGGGTGGAGGGTGTGGTGGGGGAGGGTGGGTGGAGGGAAGGGGGGTGAGGGTGGGGTCGAGGGTGGGAGGGATGGGGGGAGTGGAGGGTGAGGGGTAGGGGTGAGGGTGGGTGAGGGTGGGTGGAGGGTGGGTGAAGGGTGGGGGGAGG
>NW_028234413.1:38332072-38334572 GCF_977035675.1 Penaeus japonicus | reverse complement strand
TAGGGAGATGAATTGAGAGAGAGAGAGAGAGAAGTTGAGAGATAGGTAGATAGATAGAGAGAGAGAGATATAGGGATAGACATATAGATACAAAGACAGACAGACAGATAGATAGATAGATAGATAGAGAGAAAGAGAGAGAAAGAGAGAGAGACAGACAGACAGAGACCACAACCGGTAAGAACACCGAAGGGAGAGAGAAAGAAATTACAGGAAAACCGCACGAAGGCGAAATCCCGAGAAAAGCTTTGAAGTCAGACTTAAATTCCGTAAATTCTCGGTGTTACATTGTAGTCTCAAGGAATACGAGCTACTTGAGAAAAATATGGCCCCATCTGAAGTAGCCGCAGGTTCCGTTAATACGTCTTTATATATCTTCATGAGGGAGCTACACATTTCATCTACGGGATGAGAGGAGAGATTTATGCGGAGGTGGTAGAGAGATGCTGGACTGGGAGTATGTATTTACCTCAGGGATTGAGGCTCTTTTAATGGACTGGCGTTTGTCGATTAAGTCGTAAAGAATGGCGAATCTGTACCTTTTATGTATATGTATATGTATATATATATATATATATATATATATATATATATATATATATATAGATGTTTATATTATTGTGTGTGTGTGTGTGTGTGTGTGTGTTGTGTGTGTGTGAAGTGTCTGTGTGTGTGTGAGTGTGTGTGTGTGTTCCGCGAATGTGTGTAAGTGTATTAATCTGCTTCTCTCTATCTCTCTCTCTCTCTCCTCTCTCTCTTCTCTCTCCTCTCTCTCTAGCTCCTCATCGATCTTTCTCGCTCGCTCTCGACAGTGTGTGTCGATATTTATTGTTTGTAGATTGGTGAGTTGTGTGTGTGTGTGTGAGTGAGTGTGAGTGTGGTTGAAAGTGTGTGTGTGGAGTTTGTGTGTGTGTGAGTTTAGTGTTTGGGTTTCAGTGAATGTGGTAAGTGTCTGTGTGGGAGTTGAGGTTGTGTGAAGTGAGTGAGTGTGTTAGAGTGTTTTTGAATGTGTGTTGTGTCGTGTGGAGTGTGTGTTTGTGTGTGGTGTATGTGTGTGTCAAGTGTTAGGTGTGTTGGAGGTATTGTTAGTACGGAGTGGGTGTGGGTGTGGGTGTGTGATGTTAGTTTTTTGTGTTGAGTGTGAGTGAGTCTGTGTGACGTGTTTTTGTGTGTGTGTGGTTTGTGTGTGTGGTTGTTTGTGTGTTCTCATGGTCTGAGTGGGTTGTGGGAGTGGGTGTGTGTGGTGGGGAGTGTGTGTTTGAAGGGTGTGAGTGTGTGTGTGTCTTGTGTGTGGGTCTTGTGTGTGTGTGTTGTGTGTGTGTGTGAGTAGTGTGTAGAGTGTCTCTCTCACTGTGGTGTGTGTGGTTTGTGGTGAGTGTTTTTGAGTGTGTGAGAGGAGTGTTTTGTGAGTCTGTCTGTTAGTGTGTTGTTATATATATATTTTTATTTTTTTACATTTTGTATATGTAGTTTTTTTACAGATAAAATATATATTATTATACTCATATATTTTAATTTATATATATATATATATATATTATATTATATATATATTATATATTTTATATATATTTATATATATTATGTATAACATATAGATATATATATATTTATTATATATATCATATAGATATATACTTTATATATATATATATTTATATTTATACATTATGTATATGTCTTATATTATATACAAATAAAATATATATATATACATTATATTATAAGATATACTTATTATATATATATATAATTTATATATATATGTATGTATACCATATATATATATATATATATTTATATTTATATATATATATTTATACTTTATATATAATATATATTATTTAATATATATACATATATATATATGTATGTATACCCATATATTTATATATATATATATATATATATATATATATTATATATATATATATATATATAATATATATATAATAGAATTTATGAATACATAACATATATGTTTAGATATATATATATAAAAATATATATTTATATATATATATATTCATATTTGTTTCGTATATGTATATATATATATATTTATATATATAAATATATATATATTTATATATATTTATATACATACATACATATATGTATATATACATATATATTATATATTAAATTATATATAATATATATATATATATATATATATATATAAATATATATATATATATATAATATATATATATATATAATATATCTATATATATTATCTAGAATATATATATCATAATATATATATATATATATATAAAGATATATAATATATTATTTTATTATATTTAATATATGTTTATATTATATATAATTACTCTATTTATTTAGATATATATAGATATATAATATATATATATATATATATATATTATATATATTATACTCACACACACATACGTTCCATGAATATAAATATATTAAATTTAAATATATATATATATATATATATATAAAATGTATATATATATATTACATA
>NW_028234413.1:38322072-38324572 GCF_977035675.1 Penaeus japonicus | reverse complement strand
TCATCATTATTATTATTATTATTATTATTATTATTATTATTATTATTATTATTATTATTATTATTATTATTATTATTATTGCTATTATTATTATCATTATTGTTGTTATTATTATTACTATTATTATTATTATTATTATCATTATCATTATTATTATTATTATTATTATCATTATTGTTGTTGTTGTTTTTGTTATTATTATCATTATTATTTTCTTTATTATTATTATTGTTACTATTATCATTATTATCATTATTATTATATTTATTATTATTATTATTATTATCATTATTATTATCATTATTATTATTATTATTATATTATTATTATTATTATTATTATTACCATCATCATTATTATTATTATCATTATTATCATTATTATCATTAATTTTATTCTCTGTATTCCTTCTTCTTCTACTTCCCTATTTTTCCTGTCTGCCCGTCTATCTCTATTTTTCTGTCTCTCTCTTTCTCTTTCTTTCTTTCTTTCTTTCTCTCTCTCTCTCTCTCTCTCTCTCTCTCCCTCTCTCTCTCTCTCTCTCTCTCTCTCTCTCTCTCTCTCTCTCTCTCTCTCTCTCTCTCTCTCTCTCTCTCTCTCCTCTCTCTCTCTCTCTCTCTCTCTCTCTCTCTCTCTCTCTCTCTCTCTCTCTCTCTCTCTCTCTCTCTCTCTCTCTCTCTCTCTCTCCCCCTCTCCCTCTCTTCTTTCTATCTATATTTCTTTCTATACCATCTTACTGTCATCTACACAACCTTTCTCAACACTTCCTATGTTAAGTGTATCTCATCAGCGCCATCTGTTGGTTAAGCGGACAACTAACAAACTGATTTTGGATGTTGGTTGTTTGATTTTACTTAATTGTTCACGTATAAATATTTATCATTTAGAGATATATTGCTAAGAAATTGTAAAAATATGCTGTAAATGGTATTACTTTTAATTTGAAAATGCATTTAAGTTAGAATACGTTTTGTTGCAATTTCATATTAATACTAACAATTCTAGAAAGCATTTCTATAAAATCCAGAATACAATATATTCGTATCATCAGTAGATCAGCATTTAGAGAAATTAATCGCAAATGTATTCGATATATTAAAAATAAATGAAAACAGACTATGCATCATATCACACCCGTTGAACAATATGATAATGTTAATACGAGGACTTTGTAATATAAGGCAATATTAATAATGATTAAAATTATATAAAGAGTATCATTAATACGCACACGCCGATGCACACACACATACACACACACACATAAACAGACACATACACGGACACAAACAAACACACACACACAAACAAACACATACATGCACACACACACAAGCAAACATACAAACACATACACGCAATAAACACACACACACACACACACAAACAAACAAACACATACACACACACAAACAAACACAGACACACACACACACACAAACACACACACCTATCAAAAATATCCCTCTATCCTAATTCGATTGCTCTGAATTGCAACTGCATTCATTCATAAAAATAAAAGATAAAAAAATACATCCAGAACAATTGACAAAAAACGTTTCTTTTGTTTGGACTCCGTAAGAAATTCTCTTAATGTCAAGGCATAGTTTTAGATGTGACACTTTTGCAATTGGCTGTATAGGGGGAGGAGGAAGGGGGCGGGGGGGGTCCCCTCTAGGCTCTCTATCATATGTTCCGTCACATTCAGAGTCGTTACGTAATGTGAGTTCTTATACATGTTACCGGGATTGTTTTGTCTTCTTCTTCTTCTTCTCTTCCTCCCCTCTCCCCGTTTCTTCCCCCTTTTGTTCTCCTCCCCCCAATGTCCTTCTTTCCCTCCCTCTCTTTTCACTCCTCCAGTATCCCTCTCCTCCTTCCCTTCCTATCCACCCCCTCCACCCCCTCTTCTCCCCTCCTGCTAGTCTCCTTCTCCTCCTCCTCCTCCTTCCCTCCCCCAATATTTTTCTTCTCCTCCTTCCCTTCCTACCCACCCCCTCCACCCCCTCTTCTCCCCTCCGCTAGTCTCCTCTTACTCCTCCTCCTCCCTCCCTCCCCCAATATTTTTCTTCTCCATCCCCTCCTACCCATCCCCCTCTATCTCCATCCCCTCCTCCTCCTCCTCCTCTTCCTCCTCCTCCTCCTCCTCCTCCTCTTCCTCCTCCTCCTCCTCCTTCTTCCCTCCCCCAATATTTTTCCTCTCCATCCCCTCCTACCCATCCCCCTCAACCTCCACCCCCTTCTCCCCCTCCTCCTCCTCTTCCTCCTCCTCCTCCTCCTTCTTCCCTCCCCCAATATTTTTCTTCTCCATCCCCTCCTACCCATCCCCCTCAACCTCCATCCCCTTCTCCCCCTCCCCCCGCCCCCCCTTCTCCCCCTCCTCCTCCTCCTCCCGTATCAGCATCCATCCATCTTTTCGGTTTACAACCTATTTAAAATCTCGACTCGATATTTATACCTGTGGTAGGTAGGCGGTGGGTACAGGGGGCGTGTAAGGGAGGAG
>NW_028234413.1:38297072-38302072 GCF_977035675.1 Penaeus japonicus | reverse complement strand
TTCTCCGCTTTTTTTGACTTCTTTTTTTCTCTTGCTTTCTCCTTTTCTTTTCTTTTCTTTCTCCTCCCTTTTCCCTGCTTCTTTCCCCTTTTCTTCTTTTCTCTCTTGCTGCTCTTGGCTTTCTTTCGCTTTTCCCCCTCCTTTTTTTCCCCCCACCTCCCCCCTTTTTTTTCTTTTTTCTCCTCGCTTTTTTCTTCCCGCTTCCTGTTTTCTTCCTTTTTTCTTCTTGCTTTTTCCTTTTTTCCTTCTTATTTTCTCCCCTTCTGTCTCTTCCCCTTTCCCCCTTCTTTCCTTTCCTTCCACTTCCTCCTCCCGTTTTTTCTTATTCCTTTTTTCCTTTCTTCTTTTCTTTTCTTTTCTTTTTCCCCTTTCCTTTTTTTCTCTTCTTCCTCCCCCTGCTTTCTTTTTTTTTTTCCCTTTCCTCTTTTTTTTTTTTTTTTTTTTTTTCCTCCTCGCTTCGCTTTTTTATTTGCTTGCTTTTCCCCCCTTTTCTTCTTTCCCCGCTTTTCGTTCTCTTCCCTTTTTCCCTTTTTCCCTTTTTCCCTTTTTCCCTTTTTCCCTTCCTTCTTCTCTTTTTACTTTTTTTTCTTCCCCTGTGCTTTGCTCTTCCGTTCCTCCCCTTCCTCTTCTTCTTTTTCTTGTTTCCCTTCCTTTTATTTTTTTTTTTTCCTTGCTTTGCATTTTTTTTCGCTTTCCTTTTATCCTTTTTCTTCCTTTTTTTTTTCTTTCCCCTTCCCTTTCACCTTCGCTTTTCCGTTTTTTTTCTTTTCTTTTGTTTCCCCTTTCTTTCTTTCTTTTTCCCCCTTTTTTTCCCCCTTTTCCCTTCCTCTTTTTTTCCTTCTCCCTTTTACTTTGTTTTCTTTTTCTTTTTTTCTTTTTTCCCCTTTCTTCTTTGCCTTATCCCCTTTTTTTTTCTTTTTTCCCTCCCTTTCCCCTCTTTTTTTTTTTTTCTTCCCCCTTTTTTCTCCCTTCCTTTCCCTTCCTCTCTCCCCCTTCTTCTTTTCCTCCCTCCGCGCTTTCTCTTTTTCCCCTTTTGCTTTTCCCCTTTTTCCCCTTTTTTCTTCCTTTGCTTCTTTTTTTTTTTCTCTTTTTTCCTTTCATGCTTTTCCTTCCCTTTCTCTCGCTTTCTCTTTGCATTTTTGCTTTTTTTTTTCTCGCTTTCTTTTTTTAATTCTTTTGCTTTCCCCCCTCTTCCCTTTTCTGGGCTTTTCCCTCCTGCCCTTTCTCCTCTGCTTTTTTAGCGTTCTTTTGTTCCTTGTTTTTTTTTGCTCTTCGCTTTTGCTTTTTCGCTTTTCCCCTCTTCCCACCCCTCTCTCTCTCTCATCTCTCCTCCGTCATCTTTTCTCGCGCTTCGCTTTTCTCTTGCTCTCTCGTCTCGTCCCGCCTTCTCTCTCTCTCTCTCTCTCTCAACTCCTCTCTCTCTCTCTTTGCCTCTTTCCCTCTCTTCCTCTCTCTCTCTCTCTCTCCTCTCCTCTCTCTTCTCTCTCTCTCCTTCGCTCTCTCTCCTCTGGTCTCTCCTCCTCTCTCTCTCTCTCGATCTCTCTCATCTCTCTCCTCTCTCTCTCTCTCTCTCTACTCTCTCTCTCTCCTCTCTCTCCACATCTCATCTCTCTCTCTGTCCTCTCGTCTCTCTCTCAGTCAGGTTCTCCCAATCTCTCCTCTCTCTCTCTCTATCTCTCTCTCTCCTCTCCTGGCCTTCTCTCTCTCCTCTTCTATCTCTCTCCTCTCTACTCTCATCTCTCCTCTGCTCTACTAATCTCTCTCTCCTCTCCCATCGCTCTCTCCTCTCTCTCGTATTCTCTCTTTTCTCTCTTCTCTCTCTCATCCTCTTCGCCCCACTCTCCTCGGAGGTTGGTGTCCTGCTCTCTCTCCTCCTCCATCTCCCTCGTCTCCCCTCCCTGCTCGCTCCCACTCCTTCCTCCTCCCTCCCTCTCTCTTCTTCCTCCTCTCTCTCTCTCACTCTCATCTTCCCTCGTTTTCCCCTTCCGCCTTCCTCTCTGTGTCTCTCTCAACTCCTCATGTCTCTCTCTCCCTCTCTCTCTTTCTCGCGCTCCTCCTCTCTCTCTCTTCTCGTGTTTCTCGTCTCTCGTCTCTCTCACTCTCTCTCTTCTCTCTCTCTTTCAACTCTCTCTCTCTCTGCGTTTTCCTCTCCCCTCCTGCCCTATCCTCCTCCTCTCTCTCGGTCGGTCTCTCTCTCCTCTCTCCGATCCTCTCTCTTCTCAATCCTCTCTCTCATCTCTCTTCCCCTCTCTCTCTCTATGCGTTTTTACATGTGTCCTTAAAAACGATATTTATCAAAACATCTTTTTTTTCTATATTTCAATTTTCTCTATGTAATTAGGACAATTCAATTCACCGAAATCAAAAGAAAAACCCAGTTTCCGGATAGGGGCAACAAGAAAGCAACATCTGCAATCTGCAACTCTGCCACTACTGCCGGCCTCGGACCTCATCTCATTAAAGCAATTCCCTAAATCATTCATTATAGCGCTCTCCCATTATCCCATATATCATATAATCACACCAACCCCTTTACTATCAATTAATTTCCTTCCCTCCTTCCCTACTAAGAAATAAAAAATACCTTCTTCGAGATGCAACAACGCCAGAGACAAGAAGACTCGAGGTATAATTCCCATAGTTCAAAATTTGACCTACTCTTGCAGGGTTTATGACATTGGCTGGGTATTTATGGGTAAAATGAATTCGTGTTTGATGCAACGAGGAAAAAGTTGTCTGTCCTTGGTGTTGCTCTGATTATTTTTGATATATTTGTTATTTTTTTGTTTTTGTTATTTGTTATTATCGTTATTATTTTTATCAATTTGATATTGTTTTTATTATTTTTTTATACTTATTATTTTCATTACTGCTGCTGTTATCATTATCACCAACATCTTAATTACTATTGTCATCAAAATCATTATGATTACCATTATAATCATAATTACAGTTGATATTAACATTATCCTTATCATCATTATTATTATCACTATTATAATGATTATCATTATCATTAACAGTATATCATTATCATTCCTGCTGCCATTATCATTATTGTTATTACTATTATCATTATTGTTTATTGGTCATTGTTATTATCATGATATTTTTTTATTGTTATCATAATAATTTCTGTTATCATTATCATCTGTATTATCATGATTATGAATATCATTATTGATACTGTTATGATTATGAAGATGATGATGATTATTATCATTGTTGTTATCATATCAATATCATTAGTATCATTATCATTATCATTATTATCATTACTGTTATCATTATTATTGTCATTATTATTGTTATCATTATTACTATCACCATTCTTATCATCATTATTTCATCAATACCATGATCATTATAATCATCACTATCATCATAATCCCGGTAAATCCTACACTGCTCGCCACGTTGCCATATCGACGTCCTGCAGCCTTGCCACATTGCCACATCGCAGAGACCGTTCACCTAACTGAATTCAAAACTGAGTTACAGGCTCTTTGAAGAAATCAAAGACAAAATTTTTGCCTCTCGAGCTCAATATACTATTTTCAAGATCTTCTCAGTCTCTCTGTTGACCCAAAAGGCATAGGGTATGAAGTGTATGTAGAAGGGACATGCTGATAGATTTGTTTATTTATTTATTTATTTATTTATTTATTTATTTATTTATTTATTTGTTTATTTATTTATATTTATTTATTTATTCATTTATTTATTTATCTATTCATTTACTTATTTATTTATTTATCTATTCATTTATTTATTTATATTTTTTTTCTTGATTGATTTTGTTGTTGTATTTTCGAAGTGGTTTGTAAAAGTGTTTTGTGTACGGTGTGTGGGTGTGTTGTGTGTGTGTGTGTGTGTGTGTGTGTGTGTGTGTGTGTGTGTGTGTGTGTGTGTGTGTGATTGAAAGTAATACTGGTGATTATACTATGATTGGTTATGGTGATTAAAGATCCAATCGTGATCATAATTTCGATACCGTTTTGATGACGTAGATGGAATGATAGTGATAACAGCAATATCGTATCCGTATGTTAGACACACACCGAAACACCCTTTGTTTACATTTCGAAAATAAATATGAAACTCGGGCAATGACATGAAGCTTTTAATTTGAAAAAAAAGTTTTGAATTACCCTTTTTTTTTTTTGTTTTTTTTTTTTTATTTTTTTTGAGTGATTCTCCGCTAGGTTAGAATTTACGGCCATGCCTTATTGGCAGTGGAAATTTCCATTATAAAGGAAATTAAAGATCATAATATTAATTATTCTTATCTGGTGCATTTATTACTATCGCTTTTCATAGCCTGTTTTATTATCGTCATTATCATCATCAACAGCATTACATCAGCATCATTATTAACACTGTTATCATCATTATCAACACCATCATCATTACCATACTCATCACCATTATCATCATCCTTTATCCTCCTCCCCATCATCATCATCACAATAATCATCATCATCATCACCACAATCATCATCCTCATCATCATCATCATACTCCTCTTCCTGCTCATCGTCATCCTTTTCCAATCATCATCTTCATTAACACCACCACCTTTATCATCATTATTATCCTCGCATCCACTTTCGTTATATCTTCAAAAACAAATACATCATTGATATTCAAAATACGTGTATCCTTTTTCCATTTTTTTTCTATCCCTCTTACTTTACTTTGACTTTATATGATTAAGTTGTGAGAGGTGTTGGTTTGGTTTGGGTGGGGGGGGGGGGGGGGGGGGGGGGGGGGGGGGGGGGGGGGGGGGGGGGGGGGGGGGGGGGGGGGGGGGGGGGGGGGGGGGGGGGGGGGGGGGGGGGGGGGGGGGGGGGGGGGGGGGGTGGGGGGGGGGGGGGGGGGGGGGGGGGGGGGGGGGGGGGGGGGGGGGGGGTGAGGGTGTTTTGGCATGAGGGTGCAAAATGTATTTAGTAAAAAAGAAAAAGAAAAAATAAGGAAGGTAAAAAAAATGGAGTATTATT
>NW_028234413.1:38289572-38294572 GCF_977035675.1 Penaeus japonicus | reverse complement strand
GGGAGGTCAAAGTGAGAATCTATAGTTGTGAAGTCCAAGGGCGATATCCTAACCACTCTTCCTGCTCCTGTTTGACGATTGGCCAGACTAGATGTTCCGACTGCATTGTGCTGGGGACTATTGCCAAGGGGCGAAAACGGTACCGCTGTGGTGATAATAGAAGGTGCGCAGGGACAAAGCGATAGCCCCGAATGAGTAGAGATGAAGGTTAGATAGATAGATAGAATTAGAATAGATGAAAGATGGGAATAGGTTAGGTATATATGATATGGATGGATATCATATTATATATTCTCTCATATAAAATATATATATATATTATATATAATAATAAAATATATACATACTACATAAAGATTTATACATTTAAAATATATATATTAATAATATATATATCATATAATATATTTATATATATAATATTTACATATAGTATGATGTGTTTTGTGTGTGTGTGTGTGTGTGTGTGTGTGTGTGTGTGTGTGTTGTGGCGTTGTGGTATGTGAGTGTGAGTGTGTGTGTGTATGTGTTTATAAGTATATATATGTATTGTGTTAGAGTAATAGATAGACATAAAGTGAGAAGGTGGGGCATTGGGGAGGGGAGGTGGATGGGGGGGGAGGGGGGGGGAGCATCAGAACCGGAATGAGTCTCGGTCGCTTAGTTACCTAACCACCAGTCTTTTAGTGAGGAAGGTTGGGGTATGAGCGAGAGGAGGGGGGTAAGGAGGGGTGAGGGAGAGACCGGGAGGAGGGAGGACGGGGTGGGGGTCAAGTGGGGAAGTGTGGAGGGGGAGGAGGGCATTAGAGGATACAGGGGTTAGAAGAGAAGAGAGTGGAGGGAGGGGGGAGAGGGGGGGGAGGGGGAATGTAGGAACAGCTAAGGAAGGAGGAGAAGAAGGAGGAAGTAAGTTAAGGGAGAAGAGGAAGGAGGGGGATATGAGGGAAGAGGACGGAAGGAGGAGATGAGGGAGTGGGGGAGAAGATAGAAGGAAGGCGAGGGATGACTAAAGATAAAGGAAGGCGAGGATGACTAATAAGGGGAGGAAGTAACCAGAGATGTAAGGTTGAGGGAATGGGGGAAGTTGAGGGAGATAGGGACAATGAAGCGGCTCTCAAAGGACAGTTTCAATTTAAATCCCGCACTTTGGGCTGGAGGTCAACCATGAGTTTATGTACCTTTGTGTCGTCGGTGAGGGAGCTGCCCTTACTGTCTCAGGCGAGACGTTCTCCTCTCTCACTCTCTCACCTCTCCGTGCTCTCCTCTTTCCCGCGCTCGTATTCTGTCTGTCTCTCTCTCTCTCTTTTCTCTGCTTCTCTTTCGCGCCTCGTTCTCTCTCTCCAGTCCTCTTCTTCTCCCTCTCTCTCTCTCTCCCTTTCTCGTCGCTTCTCGCGTCGTTCGGTCTTTCTCTCTCATCTCTTCTCTCATCATCTTCCTCTCTCCTCAACTCTCGGTTCTCGTCTCCCCGTCTCCCTCTCTGTTCTCCTCCTCAATCGCTCGCCTCCTCCCGGTGTCACTTCCGTGCTTCTCCTCAGGTCGTCTCAGCAATCTCTCTCACCCGTCCTGTCGTCTCTTCCTCCGGCTCCTGCTCCCTACTCTCGCTCCGTCCTCATTCGTCTCCTCTCACTCCTCTTGTCTCTCTCTCGCTTCTTTCTCTCTCCTCTCCCTCTCGTTCCTCATCTCTTTGCTCTTCTTTCGCGCTCGTTCTGCTCTCTCTCTCGTCTCGATCTCCCTCATCATCGCTCTCCTCGGGTCCGTCGGCTAGTCTCTCGTCTCGCGGTCCTCTCTCTCTCTCTATCTCTATCTATCTATCTATCCTATCTGTCTACTATATGTATCATCTTCTGTCTCTCTCCCCCCCCGCAGTACTCTCTGTCTCTCTCGTCTCATCATCTCCTCTTCTCGTCGCTCACGTACTCTCTCAACTTTCTGCGTACTCTCTCGTCGTCTCTCTCTTCTCACTGTATCTCTCTCATCCAGGTCTCCACTCTCTCTCTCTCTCTCTTCCTCTCTTCTCCTGCGAATCGTGTCTATCTTTCCTTTTCTATCTATCTATATATACTCTTTCTCTCACTCGCTCTTTTCGCTCAAGTTTCCCCTCTCTATCTTTCGCTCTCGCTCTCTATTTTGCCCTTGCTTCTCTCTCTTTCACTCTCACTATTAGTTACCTACTCGTTGGTTGTGACTTCTCGTCTGTCCCCTTCTCTCACTTTCTCTCCTCTCATTCCCTGTTTCTTTCTTTCTTTATCTATCTATTTTATTTATATCTCCTCACTCCCTCACTCTCTTTCCGTCTGCTCTTCTCTCATTTTTCTTCCCTCCTCTTTCTCTCTCTCCTCTCCTCTCTCTCTCTCCCCTTCCCGTCTCCCCCTCCCTCTTCTCTCGCTCCCCTCTCTTCTCTCTTCCACTCTCCCTTCCTCCCGTTCGCCCTCCCGCAGCTTTCACTCTCCATCGTCTCCTCTTCTCGGCTCTCAGTCTCTCCTCTCTCTCTCCTCTCTCATCCGCCGTCTCTCCGCTCTCCTCGTCTCCTCTCTCTCCTCATTCTCGTCTCCTTCGTCCTCCTCGTCTCCGCACTCCTCCTCCTCTCAGTCCCTCCTCTCTCTCTCCTCTCTTACTCCCCTCTCTCTCCTCTCTCTCGTCTCTTCGTCCTCCTCCCTCCCTCCTCACTCGTCCTTCCTCCTCTCCTCCTTCTCTCCTCCCTCCTCATCGTCTCAACTCTTCGTCTCTCTCTCTCTCTCTCTCTCTCTTTCTCTCTTTTTCTTGTACCACATACAGTCCTGATTTCCAATTAGCATAACTTTACATTAAATACTATTTTCTTTTACATCACATTCATATAATTCAAGGCACTGATGTAATTTTTTTATTTTTTTATCAAAGGTATAATCTGCAAAATTACATGATTTACTCCTGCAGTTTCTCAGGTTTCTCAAGAAATCTCGCTTGTACATCCCTAACAATGATATGTAAACTTGCATTGATATATCTATCTATATCTATATCTATCTGCCCATTCATCGTATCTTTTTTTAATCTATTTGTACATATACTTCTAGACACACACACACATATACACATACACATTCACAGACACAAACACATATATATGTATATAATATAATATGATATGATATATATATATAATATATATATAGTATATATATATATATAATATACATATATATATATAATTATATATATATATATTTTAAAAATATATTATAAATATATGTTAGTATAAATGTTATATATTAATATATTATGTGTGTGTGTGTGTGTGTGTTGTGTGTGTTGCATGTATATACATGACATACACCACACACACAAAACACACACCACACACACAACACACATAACATACATACATTATATATATATATATATATATATATATATATAATAATATATATATGATTTTATATATATAATATAGATAATTTATGTATATATATAATCTATCTATTCATCTATATCCAAACATACAGTTAATCATGTATGTAAGCACCTATATACACACACGTCTAAATATCCATCCAGACCCACAAACACCGCGTGTCAAACTCCTCCCGTGATTAAAAAAGAGAGAAAAAAAAAAAAAAATGGGTAAGCTCTTTCATTCACACTCCCCTCTCGTCTCCCGCAGGTACTTCGGGCCTTCGTATCGTCGACATCGAAGTGCCGTCTTCGGTGCTGCCCAGCGACAAACCAGAACACCTCAGAGAATTGCACATCTTCAACCTGGAGAAGGACCAGTTGTACTCGGTGACTTGGTGGCGCGACCAGAGGCAGTTCTACCAGTACAGCCCAACCATCGGGAAGTCTAAGTATGAGGATAAAGGCATCACTGTCGACGTGAGTGAAACGAATGTTTGTTTTATATATGCCATGTTTTTTGTGTATTTATTGGATATATATTTTTGGTGTGATTCTATCTTTCTTTCTTTCTCTCTCTTTCTTTCTTTCTCTCTCTCTCCCTTCCTCTCCCTCTCTCTCTCTCTCTCACTTTATATCTATATCTATCTATCTATCTATCTATCTATCTATCTATCTATCTGTATATATATATATATATGATATATTATATATATATAATATATAGTAGAATATTTTATATTGTAAAATAGAATTATTTATTTATGATAATATATATATATATATATATATATTTATATATATTAATAGTTGTATATATATATAATATATATATATTTATATATTTATATATATAAGTATATATATATATTACATTATATAAATGATTGTTATATATATATATATATTTATATAGTTATATATATATTATATATAATATATATATAAATGTTTATTCATTATATATTGTAATATATATATATAAAATATATATATAATATATATATATATATATATATATAATTTTATATATATTATATTATATATATATATGTATATATATACAACATGCTGATATATTTATATATAATATATATATATATATATATATTATAATATAGATATATATATATATATGTATATTTATATATATATTTATATATATATATATATATATATAATATATAGATATATATATAATATATAAATATAGTGATACATTTATGTATATATATATTTATATATATATATAGTAAAATATATATATATTTATATTATTATAATATATATATATATACGTATAATTCATAAGAATATAATATAATATTTAAAAATATCACGTATATTCTTATGTATAATATATATAATAATTATATATATATATATTATATTGATATATATATACTATGGTGTGTGTGTGTGTGGTTGTGTGTGTTGTGTGTGTGATGATTGTGTGTGGTGTGTGTGTTAAGTGTGTGTGTATGGTGTATGTGTGTGTACATATATATACACACACACACATGTACACACGCACATACACACACACACACACATACACACACACACACACACATACACACACACACACACACACGCACGGCTAAACCGCAACGACACGCACCGCACGC
>NW_028234413.1:38269916-38272416 GCF_977035675.1 Penaeus japonicus | reverse complement strand
GAAGGAATAAAACAACCAAGGCAGTCCGAAATAAAGATGAAGAAGAAGAAGAAGAAGAAGGACTAAAACACGCAAGACAGTCCGATATATAGAAGAAGGAGAAAAAGAAGAAGAAGAAGAAGGACTAAAACACGCAAGACAGTCCGATATATAGAAGAAGGAGAAAAAGAAGAAGAAGAAGAAGGACTAAAACACGCAAGACAGTCCGAAATAAAGATGATGAAGAAGAAGAAGAAGAAGAAGGACTAAAACACGCAAGACAGTCCGAAATAAAGATGAAGAAGAAGAAGAAGAAGGAATAAAACACCCAAGACAGTCCGAAATAAAGATGAAGAAGAAGAAGAAAAAGAAGAAGAAGAAGAAGGAATAAAACACGCAAGCCAATCCAAAATAAAGAAGAAGAAGAAGAAGAAGGAACAAAACACCCAAAACAATCCAAACTAAAGATGAAGAAGAAGAAGAAGAAGGAATAAAACACACAAGCCAATCCGAAATAAAAAAGAAGAAGAAGAGGAAGAAGAAGGACTAAAACACCCAAGACAGTCCGAAATAAAGATGAAGAAGAAGAAGAAGAAGAAGAAGAAGAAGGAACAAAACACGCAAGACAATCCAAAACAAAGATGATGAAGAAGGAATAAAACACCCAAGACAGTCCGAAATAAAGAAGAAAAAGAAGAAGAAGAAGAAGAAGAAGGACTAAAACACCCAAAACAATCCAAAATAAAGATGAAGAAAAAGAAGAAGGACTAAAACACCCAAGACAGTCCGAAATAAAGATGAAGAAGAAGAAGAAGAAGAAGGAATAAAACACCCAAGACAATCCGAAATAAAGATGAAGAAGAAGAAGAAGAAGAAGAAGGAACAAAACACGCAAGGCAGTCCGAAGGCCGCAATAAAGTGGGCCCGAAAAGCGAATCACCTGAGAAGAGCAAATACACAATGAGGAAAATTGTCCGATGCAAATACCCAGAGTTGGAAAGTGACACTCGAAGGCGTCCGGCGATCTCCTAAGGCTGTGAATTTAGGGGGAGGAGGATGGAGGAGGGAAGAGGAGGAGGAGGTGGAAGGAGGGAGGAGGTGGAGGGAGGAGGAGGGAGGAGGAGGTGGGGGAGGAGGGAGGGAGGAGGGAGGAGGCAGGAGGATGAGGAGGAGGGGTAGGAAGGAAAAGGAGGTGGAGGAGGAGGGGGAGGGAGGGGGAGAGGGAGGTGGAAGGGAGGAGGGGTAGGAGGGAAGGAGGAGGAGGAGGAAGAGGAGGGAGGAGGAGAGGGGGGAGGAGAGGGAGGAGGATGAGGATGAGGAGGATGAGGATGAGGGGGAGGGAGGGAGGAGGAGGTGGAGGGAGAAGGGAGGAGGAAGGAGGAGGGGGAGAAGAAAGGAGAAGGAAGAGGAGAGGGAGGAAGGGAGGATGAGGAAGAGGAAGGGGAGGAAAAAGAGGAAAATGAAAAGGAAGAAGAGGAGGAGAGGGTAGGGGTAAGAGTGAGAAGAGTGAGCAAAGGAGAAGGGGTGAGAGAAGGAGGAGAAGGAGAAGTAAGAAGGTTGGAGGGGTTGAGGGTGAGGGAATCGGTTAAGGGTATAGGTGGGGATAGGGGGGGGGGGGGGGTGAGGTTATGGGGGTAAGGAAGAGAGGGGGGGAAACAGCAAGGGGAGAAGATGAGGGGGGGTGAGGAAGAAGACCTTAAATGAAATATGAACTGTAAGGATATCAAACAGTCTTCACAGACATGAAAAAAACACAAAAAAAACTTTTCTTTTCGACATATATTGAGCAAGATTCTCGCTTTATGAAAGGGGGGGGGGAGAGAGGCAAGCGTTCTTATTTATCTTCCAAATGTTTTGTATGAGTTCCTGTGTCCCCCGGCTATGAGACTGTACCTTCGCTAGTCCCCTGTTTTACGTCCATTTTTCATGCTAACTTGCTTTTTTCTCTCTCGCTCCCGTGATTCTCTGACTGTCACCTACACTCGCTCTCCTATTTTTGTTTTTTTTTTTTTTTTTTATTTTTTTTTTTTTAGAAGAGAGTTTAAAAAAAGGAACAGCTGATGCACCTTCGAGCGGGGGGGCTCATCCATGGAAGGGCGAAGCAAATGGTTTTAAAAACACTCTGTGCGAAAATCTGCAGATTTCCTTTCTCTCTCTCTCTCTCCCCCTATCTCTCGTCTCTCTCTCTCTTTCTCTCTCCTCTCTCTCCCTCTTCTCGCTCCCTCCCTCTCGTACCTCTCTCTCTCTTTCTCTCTCTCTCTCTCTCTCTTTCCTTCTTCTTTTTTTCTCTCCCTCTCCTCCTCTTTTTTTTCTCCTTCACCTATCCACCCGCCTTTGAACCTCTCCCCTCGTTTTAACCCCCTCCCTGACATCTTCCTTTCTTTTTCTTATCTCCCTTGTTTATTCGACTTTCTTTTTCTTCTTACTTGTTCCTCCTCTTCCTTTCCCCCTCTCTTTCCCCCTTACACATTCCACATCCTTTACTCTCTCTCTCCCTTTCCCAAATCCCTTCTTTATCTCC
>NW_028234413.1:38227416-38232416 GCF_977035675.1 Penaeus japonicus | reverse complement strand
TAACCCATCTTTAACCTTTCCTTCCCCTCCCACTTATATCCCAGCTCTCCACCCCCCCTTCCCTTCCCTCCCCCTTCCTTCCCTTTCCACCCAAAACCCAGCTCTTCATCCCCTCCCCCCTCTATCCCTATCTCCTCCTCCCCTTCCCACCCAGAATTCAGCTCTCCCTCCCTTCCCCCCTCTATCCCTCCCCTCCTCCCCCTCCCACTCGAAACCCAGCCCTCCCTCTCTCCCCCTTCCCTCCCTTCCTCCCCCTCCCACTCAAAACCCAGCTCTCCATCCCCCCTCCTCCCCTTCCCACCCAAAATGCAGCTCTCCCTCCCTCCCCTCCCAAAACCCATCTATTTCATCCCTCCCCCCTTCTCCCCCTCCCATCCAAAACCCAGCCCTCCTTCCCTCCCCCCTCACTCCCCCCTCCTCCCCTTTCTACCCAAAACCCAGCTCTCCATCCCCTCCCCCCTCACTCCCCCCTCCTCCCACCCAAAACCCATCCATTTCAGCCCTCCCGCCTTCATCCCGCTTCCTTTCCGTATCCCTTCCTCCTCTCCTTCCCCTTCCACCCAAAATTTAGCTCTCTATCCCCTCCCTCTCTATTCCCCTTTTCTCCTCTCCTCTCCTTCCCACCCAGAATGCAGCTCTCCCTCCCTCCCCCTTCCCTCCCCTCCTTCCCCTTTCCTCCCCTACTCCTCCTCCAACACCAAAACCCAGCTCTCCATCCCCTCCCTCTATCCCCCTCCTCCCCTCCTACCCAGAACCCAGCTCTCCATCCCTCCCCCTTCCCTCCCCTCCTTCCCCTTTCCTCCTCTACTCCCTCTCCCACCCAAAACCTCAGCTCTCCATCCCCTCCCTCTTCCTTCCCCCTTCTCTCCCCTGCCCCTCCCCCCTCCTTCCCCCTTCTCTCCCCTGCCCCTTCCCCCTCCTTCCCCTTCTCTCCCCTGCCCCTCCTCCCCTCCCCTCCCCTGACCTCTCTTCTTTCGTCCACCACGGGAGTGAGATAGAGAGGGGAAGGGGAGGGGGAGGGGGGGAGAACAACTCTCCCCGGTAGTCGTCCCCTAAGGGAGGGTGGGGGTGAGGGGTGAGGGGGGGTGAGGGGGGTGAGGGGGTGAGGGGGGGGGGAAGCTGTCGCCGTTTGAATCCGACGCCATCTCTCTAACTGGACAAGGGAGGGTTCACTTGGCTCCCTATTTTTCTTGCGTGTGCGTGTGTCGAGGAAGAGGGTGGGGCAGGGGGAGTGGGGTGGGGGGTGGGGGGTGCTATTATCATTATCATTATTATTTTTAATAGTATCGTTGTTATAATCATCGTATTATTATTATTATTATTATCATTATTATTATTATTATCATTATCATTATTACTATTATTATCATTATCATTATTATCTGTATTTACATATTTTGCTATAGGACGTAATCAACCCCATACACAATCACATTGCCTCTTAGTGCCTTTGTAATGGAAAAAAAGAGAGAGAGAAAAAAAGAAAAAAAACATGAGAAAACAAGGAAAAATACGAATTATGTTTAAAAAATTTATTTTCTCGTATTTCAGTTTCCTAAATTGCAGGCAACATCTAATTATTCTCAGATGTACATAGCATCTGAGAATACATATTACTAGACTTGCAAGATTTCAGTGTCATATATAATTTCATATATGCTATTACTATCATCATTATTGATATTATTTTCTACGATTATTATCAACATTGTTATCAGTATCATGATTACTGTCTTTATAATTTTTATCCTCATAATCATCGTTACTAGTATCTATTATCATTATAATTATTTTCATCATTATTAATATTACTCTTAGCAGTAGTATCATTATCAATATTATCATTATTATCATTATCATCATTACTATTATCACCATCATCACTACTAAAATCATCATTACCATGATCATTTTTCATCATAGATAATATCATCATCATAAATATCATCATCATAAACATCATCATCATCATAAATATAATCATCATCATAAATATCATCATCATCATAAATATAATCATCATCATAAACATCATCATCATCATAAATATCATCATCATCATAAACATCATCATCATAAACATCATCATCATAAACATCATCATCATCATAAACATCATCATCATCATAAACATCATCATCATTATCATTAGGGAGTAAAGTTCCCAAATTCCCAAGCATTCCTTACAATTCCCCCAGAGATCCGAAGGTCCTAGAGAATCCTTCTCATACACACGAGCATCATTCCTGTTTCTGACTTGAGTCTCTCAAACGCCGCCTCCACTTCACCCACGGCGAACCTCCCTTTCATCCAGCGCCTCCATTTCACCCGCCGCCAGTGCCAACACCAAGCCGTCATCCATTCGTATCCTCGCCCCTCATAATTCTACATCCTTCTACACCTCCGGCACGCATCCACACGCGGCGTTCCTCTCGGCTCTCATATCCGCATTCAAATTAGCCGGAACTCAGCTCTCACAGATCATATTAGAGGATTCTGAAGAAGCTGTCGAGCTGAGCCTCCGTCCATCATGGCGAGCGGTTGCGATGTTTATTGTGGGGTGACAGGAGCTTCGTTCTTCGGGGCTTGCGAGGAACGGGCGTGTGAACGGGCGTGTGAACGGGCGTGTGAACGGGCGTGTGAGGTGTAACGGAGGTGTAACGGAAGGGGATTGGAAGGAGGTGTGAGGGGAATAGAATGATACTTTTTTTGTTTTTGTTTTCTTGCTTGGTGGATTGGAGGGGGATTAGAACACATAAATAGACACACACACACATACACACACAAGCACAGTACACACATACACCCAAACAACACACAAGCACAACACACACATACACCCAAACAACACACACCCAAACAACACACAAGCACAACACACACATACACCCAAATAACACACACACACAAACACACACGGACACACAAACAACAAACACGCATAAACACAACACACGCTCAAAGCACACACACACATACACACACAAACATCACACACATACAAGCATAACACACACACACACACACAAACAAAGACACACACACGCAAGCAACACACACAAACACAAGCACACAAGCACAAGTAACACACATACGCACAAACAACACCCAAACAACACACACGCACAAACAACACAAACACACACAAACAAACACACACAAACAACAAACATACACCCATCTACCCACACCAACCCAATGCAACTGTCAGTTTGCTTATACACGTATGTCCACAACAACGTACTTATGAACACGTACACTGAAATCCAATAATCTATTACCGAAAACCAAAATAAAAGGAAAGAAGCGGAGATAAAGAGGAAATTGATGCAGCTCGAAAAGGAGAAAGGGAAAGACAAGGAAGAGAGAGATTGAGAGAGAGAGAGAGAGAGAGAGAGAGAGAGAGAGAGAGAGAGAGAGAGAGAGAGAGAGAGAGAGAGAGAGAGAGAGAGAGAGAGAGAGGGAGAAAGAGAGAGAGAGAGAAGAGAGAGAGAGAGAGAGAGAGAGAGAGAGAGAGAGAGAGAGAGAGAGAGAGAGAGAGAGAGAGAGAGAGAGAGAGAGAGAGAGAGAGAGAGAGAGAGAGAGAGAGAGAGAGAGAGAGAGAGAGAGAGAGACCGTATCACAGAAGATAATACAAACGTTCGCTCGCTCTTGGTAACGTTGATTTTAATTAGGCTAGGGAGGTGGGGGGGGGGGAAGGGAGAGGAGGAGGAGAAGGAGAAAGGGAATATGAGAGGAGGGAAGGGAGAGGAAAGAAAGGGAAGGGGAAGGAGTTGAAAGGAAAGGAGGAGGAGGACGATGAAGGGAGGGGAGAGAAAGAGGAGGAGGAGAGGAGGAAGGGATGAAAGAGAAAAAGAGAAGAAGGAGAAGGAAGGGAGGAGAGAAAAAGAGAAATAGAGGAGGAAAGGATGAAAGAGAGAAAGAGAATGAGGAGGTGGGATGGAGGAGAGGGAGGAGAGAGAAAGAGAAGCAGGAGAGGAGGAAGGGATGAAAGAGAGAAAGAGAATGAGGAGGGAGGAGAGGGAGGGGAGAGAAAGAAAAGGAAGAGGGGGAGGAGGGAGAGAAGGGAAAGAAATGAAAGAATGAAGGGGGTGGAAAGGAGAGAATGAGAATGAGGATGAAGGGAGGAGGGAGAAAGAGAAGGAGGGAGAGGAGGAAGGGAAGGGAGAGGGAAAGCTGGAGGATGAGGCGGGGCAGAAAGAAAAGAAGGAGGAGGAAAGGAAAGGAGAGAAAGAGATCAAAATGGAAGGGAGAAGGGAAAACGGGAGACACAGGGGAGGAGTAAGAGGAGAAGGAAAGAAGAGGGGGGAGGAACAGAGAAGGAAATGAGAAAGGGAGGAAAGGAGGGGGATAGGGAGTGGGGGATAAAGCGAAGGGGGAGCAATGAAGAGAGTTGGAGACAGGAAAGTAAGAAGGGAAAGGGGGAAGAAAACGGGGAAGAGAAATGAGAACAAAGAAGGGGGAGAGAGGAAGAAGAAGGAGGATGGAGAGAGAGAGAAATAAGGAGAAGAAGGAAGGGGAGAGAGAAAAGAGATATCAGAAGGTGGAAGAAAGACGAAGAGAGAAAATTTGTAAGGAGAACGATGAAGGGAAAATAGAGAAAGGAAAGTACAAATACAAGAAGAGAGGAGAGAGAAAAAAAGAAAGAGAAAGAGAATGAGGAGGAAGGAAAGAGAAAGAGAAAGAGAAAGTAAAGGAAGGGAAGAGAAAGGAGGAATAGGAGGGCACAAGGGGAGATACAACGTAATTATGCAAATGGTATTGAAGCATCCTGTGGCTTGGGGACAATGCTCGTTCAAGTGGCTTCAGGTGTTCCGACGTTTGTTTGAGCTCGGATCCCTATGAACAAGAAGGTCGGTGGGCGTATAGGGGGGAGGGGGATGGGTGTTGGATCCCTATGAACAATTGTGGACCGCATAGTGAACGTTATGGTAAACATGTGTAATTAAGAATTTTATGACAACGTGATAGGATAATAAAGATAATGTCAGGCTGTGTAA
>NW_028234413.1:38209916-38217416 GCF_977035675.1 Penaeus japonicus | reverse complement strand
ATATATATAGTATATATATATATATATATATATACATGTATATATATATACATATATGCATCTATATACATATATACATCTATATACATACGTATATCTATATATATAAACATATATAAGTATATATATACATAAACATATAAATATATATATAAAAATATAAATATATGTATATATGATATATATATATATATATATATATATATATATATATATATATATACATATATGTATATATCTACATATATACATATATGCATATATATACGTATATGTAAATGTGTATGTATATATATATATATATATATATATATATATATATATATATATATATATATATATATATAAGCACTCATATGTATGTATATATATGTATGTATATATGTATATATATATTTATATATATACATATATACATATATGTGTACTATATATCATATAGATAAATGATTATAGATATATATATACAAATATGTATACATATGTATAGTATATATATGTATATACGTATGTATATGCTATATCTATATTGTATATGCTATATCTATATTGTATATCATATATATGTATATATTTGTATATATATATATATATATATATATATATATATATATATATATATATATATATATAGGCCTATATGTGTACATATATATGTACAGATATATATGTATGTATATACAGTATGTATATATATGTATGTATATATACGTATATATATATATATATATATATATATATTTATATATATATAATTATACATATATATAGTTATACATATTTATTTATATACATATTTATTTATATACATATATATACATATATACATATATATATATATATATATATATATATATATATATATATATATATATATATGCGTGCGTTTATAAATGCATACACATATACATACGAGACTGTTTTTAAAATACGTATCCCAACAAACACACAAACCAATACCCGCAGCCATCCGGGACCTCTCCATCTCCGCCTCTCCAAGAGCTCATTCTAATCCACAGTCACAGCATCATTAGCGGACACAGCAACTGCATCGAATGAACCTCATTGCAACCGAACAGAATCCCGAATCCACAATGACATCCGCCCCCCCCCCCCCCCCCCCCCCCCAAAAAAAAAAAAAAAAAAAAAAAAAAAAACACGTTGCAGAAGATATATACCTCGAGACTCTATATATAGATTTTGGTTGAGACGAAGGACGCTGCAAGACATCTCCATTAGCCTCGAACAACACACACACAGTCTCTCTCTCTCAGATATTCAGAAACTTCTCCTAGGTTGTTTTAAGTAACGCTCAAAATTATTCCGGGAATTTCTCGACCACTCGCGCCCGGTCTGGATGACTTTCCTTCGTAACTACGACGGCGGCGCGTTGCTACGTCACTTCCGGTTGCTGAATATGCCAACCGTCTTGCGTTTTGGTCCTTCAAGGAAAGGCAGGCGAGAGCAAGACTCCGGTATTTGGCATTTGGGTGTCATGTGTTTTTTATTTCATTTTATTTCTTTATTCATCGTTCTTTTTTTCACTTTTATTCTAATTATCTAATTATCTAGTTTTCTCTGTTACTCTATCTCGTTATCTATTTATCTATCTTTAAATGTTGGTAAGGATAGATTGATATTCGTGCTGATTGTACCATTTGTATTTCATCATTATTAATGGAAATGATGATAGCGATGCTAATAAAAATGGTGAGCATAAGGGTAATGAAAACAATGATAGTAACAATGATAATAATGTCAATAACGATGACAATTATAACATTATCACAATAAACATGATAATAGATAATGTTATTAATGATGATTATAACAATGATAATGACAATTAGGACGATTATAAAATTATCACAAAAATTATAATAATGTTACTAATAATGATTATAACAATAATGATGATTAAGATAGAATAATGATAATGATAAAAATGATAGTAATAGTTATCCTCATTATCATTATTGGTATTTCAATTATGATTATATTTTCATTGTTATTGTTATTGGGGTTCGCATTGGTATTGCTATCAACTTTGTCATAATTATTGTTATAATCATCATCATATTGATATTACCACTGTCATCATTATCATATTACTACTGATATTACCATCATCATCATCATTAATATTAGTATTGTCAGCATTATTGTTAAAATTAAGATTATCATTATCAATGTAATCATGATCATTATCATTACTATTATTGTTATCCCTATCATTGTTATTATCATTATTACTGTTATCATTATCATTCTTTTTACTATTATCAGTTTTGTCTTTATTACTATTATCATCAATATCATTATCACTGTTGTTATAATTGTTATTGTTATTTTTATTATCCTTTTATAATCATTATCATTCACAATTTTTATTATCTTCAGTTTCGTTGTCATAATTATCAGTTTTGTTGTTACTATGATTAGTATCATTACTATCATTATTATCATTATTACAATTGTCTTCATCCTTATCATTTTCGTAATTAATTATCATTATCATTAGTGTCATCATTAACGATCTCTTTGTATCATATTTTTATTACTATAATTTTCAATTAATTTATTTCATGTTTAATTTCGTTTTGTATTTTCTATTTCGTTTGTAGTTCGAATAGCTAGATCATCAGAAGTTTAACTTTCATTTAATTTTTCTATCTTTATTTTTTCATACAGTAAAATGAAGGTTAGCCAGGACTAATAACATCAAAACACAAAAACATGTACTTCAACAAAATTTGCAATTCACTTAGTTTCAAAGTTCACTGAGCGATTCTGAGGACTGGCTTTTGCTGGAGTATCGTGTAATGTAATACTGTCTGTACTTGACTCTCGTGGTTGTAGAAACAGACTATCCCCTTTCACGATAGCAACAGCAACAGCTCTGCAACAGCTCTGCAACAGCTCTGCAACCAATGGAAAGGGTGTGAGGAGGGTCGACCACGTCTGTTGCGGTTGGTCGCTGGCTGCTGTGTGTGTTTCGACGCCGTTGTGTGGGTCTGAAGAGAACTTTCCCGCGTCAGAGAGTGTAGGGATAATAAGCATAGTTATTCTTGGAACTGTTAGGACTGTTGTTTACGCGTGTGGAGAGGTAGTTCGGTGCGTAGGCCAAACGAGCAGGACAAACGTTATGAAGATTTTCGTTCTTCTTCCGTCTTGATTTCCTTTATTCCTCTACTCCATGTCGTTTCTTCTTCTTCCCCCCCACTTCTCCTTCCTCTCCCTCTCTTCCCCCTCTTTCTTCTTCTTCTCTTCCCCTGGCTCCCCCCCACTCTCCCCTCCCCTCCTCCCTTCTTCACTACATCCTATTTCCTTCCCTTTCTCTCTCCCCCACTCCCTTTCTTCTTTTCCCCGCCTACCTTTTCTTTCTCTCTCTCTTTCTCACTCCTTCCTCTCCAACCCTCGCCAACCTGCTCTCCTTCCGACCCTTCCCCCCCTTTCCCCCTCCTTCCCCGTCCCTTTCCCTTCCATCTCTCCCTTTCTCCACTTGTCGCTTCCCTTGATTTCCCATCTATCCCCCTTCCCTTTTCGCCTTCTCCGCTTCCCCAATTGTCGAATAATCAGAGAGGCGCAGCTTCTCCATCTCTGGACGGTATAATGGTAGTCGCTTTGAGGGAAGAGAAGAGGAAAGGCGAGGAGAGGGGAGGGGAGGGGAGTAGAGGAGAGGGCTGGAGAGGAGAGAAGAGGACAGAATATGACATAATAGAATAGGAGAGGAGAGACTGAGAATAGAGAGTAGATTTCGGAAACAGCTCCTACAGACACACAGGAACGAGAAATAAAAAGAAATACAGGCTATTCGCAAATCCAAAAATAGGAAAAGGTAAAAGCAAACGGGAAAATATTGTACTGTGCTATGACAATTTATAAGTCACAGCCGTGTACAGTTCCACCTGTTACACCTGGATGTTGGACATAGCATTTTTTTTCTGATGATATTGTCCAGTAAAGGACGAGCTCTTTCATTCCTCCACCAATTAACTTTCGATTTGTTGTGGGAAGAGTAACACACACACACACACACACACACACACACACACACACACACACACACACACACATATATATATTATATATATATATATATATATTATATATTATATATATATATGTTATATATATATATATATATGTATATATATTATATATATATATATATATATAATATATATATATATATATATATATATATATATATATATATATTATATATGTATATATATATATATATATATATATATATATTATATATATATATTATATATATATATTATATATATATAGTATATATGTATATATATGTATGTATATATATATATATATATATATATATATATATATATATATATATATATATATATGTATATGTATACATACATAATATATACATATATATATATACATACACACACACACACAGACACACACACACACATATATATATATACATACATATATACATACACACACACACACACACACACACACACACGTGTTTGTATGTGCTTTTGTGTATATATATACATATGTATGTATATATATACATATATATGCATGTGTATATATATATATATATATATATATATATATATATATATATATATATATATATTTATACACACATATCTTTATATGACTGATATTGACTGACATTAATTGATTGTTGACAGTTGATTGGTTGACCGACCAACAGAGTGAATAATTCATTGATTGATAGATGAATCATACAATATATAACTATACTCACTAGACTTTCCAAAATCATTCATTACCTCAAAAAAATATAGACTTTAAGTGTTATATTTGGCAAACCTGAGTATCCAGACTGTTTATCCTACCTCAAGTTTCCTCATGATAATTCCCCAGCCCTCATTATTTATATACATATTTTTTTCAGAGACATAATATGAATAAGCAAATATGAAAATACATTTTTCAAATACCATAATCATAATACATTTGAACACTTGCAAATACAATGCTAAATTCTCATCCCTCAGGCTTCACACCAATATCCTAAAAATATGAAATTACAAAACAACAACACGCTGATTAAGGTGTATTTCGAGTATCAATTTAGGGGCTGAAATAATTTTCAAAAATATTTTGTTTTTACAAGCCTTTCTATGACATGTTTATCTGCTTTCTCTCACCTTCTCTCTTTCTCCTCCATCTTAAATAACTCAAGAGCTAATTGTTTAAAAAGAGAGAAAGAGGCTATGTTTTAGTGGACAAAGCTACCAAATAATTTTACTATGTCTAACAGCTAAGGGTAACCGGTGGAATGGTCAAAGACTTTACCTTTTACGGAGGTTGTTATTTTGGTCACATTATATAACACTTAATCATGTGGTAAGAGGATTCATGATGGTATGAAATCATATCAAGTTATTGCATACCTTTCTTAGTATCTTTTTCTATTCTTCTTAGCTAAATGACTTAGCTAAATCGCCTTTCATTCCTCCCTTCGTCTCTCTCTCTCTCTCTCTATCTATCTATCTCTTTCTCTTTATCTCCCTCTCTCTCTCTCTATCTCTATATCTGTGTGTCTTTCACACACACACATGCACACACTTACCGAAACCCTTCCCCTTCCTAATATACCTTTACCTACAAACCTACATAAACCTTTCCTCCCCCTCCTTAGAAACCCTCCTCCCCCCTCCCTCCATCCCCTCCCCCCAACACACACACACACGCACAAACCTCCCACACACACACAATCTCCCATAACCCACTCCTCCCCCCCGTCCTCTCCCCTCCCTCCTCCCTCCTTGACCCCCACCCCCACCCCAACCCACACCCACGACCCATCCCTCGAGTCTGAAACCAGCCTTCCATACTTCCCCAGACACACCCGACCGCTTGCCAGTGTTGAAAGTGGGCAAAACCCAGTACTCCAAAGGGGACGAGCTGGTTGCCAACTGCACCTCCCCGGGAGCGAAACCCAAGCCGGCAATCAAGTGGTCCATCAACGGCAAAGAGGTAAGTGGTAGACAGAGGGAAGAGAGTGAGAGTGAGTGTGAGTGTGAGTGAGAGTGTGAGACTGAGAGTGAGACTGATAGTGAGTGAGCGAGTGAGTGAGTGGGTGAGTGAGTGAGAGAGAGAGAGAGAGAGAGAGAGAGAGAGAGAGAGAGAGAGAGAGAGAGAGAGAGAGAGAGAGAGAGAGAGAGAGAGAGAGAGAGAGAAAGCAAAAGAGAGAGAGCAAGACAAAGAGACAAAGAACCACAACCAAAGAAAAAGAAGAGAGAGAGAGAGAGAAAGAGAGAAAGAGAGAGAGAGAGAAAGAGAGAAAGAGAGAAAGAGAGATAGATAGATAGATAGATAGATAGATAGATAGATAGAGAGAGAGAGAGCGAGACAATGAGACAAAGATCCACAACCACAGAAAAAGAGATAGATAGATAGATAGATAGATAGATAGAGAGAGAGAGAGAGGAATCCTCACATAAAGACTATATGAGAAGGAAATTAAGAGAAGGGCTGCACAAGGGACACGAGATTCAGAGATTAATGTTGTGGTGGATGGAATGGACCGAGAAAATAATTGAATAGGGGGATAACAGAGAGTTACCATTGAAAGAAGATTCGGTGAAGAAGAAAACCAAAAAAAGAAAGGATAAAAAGAACTAGGGTAAAGTGATTAGTGAAAGATCGTCCTTTAGAGGGTAAAGAGAATGGAATGAAAACTGAAAGGGGCTAAAGGGCTTAAAGTGTTATCTCTTAATTAAAATGTTCACCGCGTATTATATATTGATCTTATCTTTACCCATGATGACGTCAGTAGCTGATATGATAATCCTAGTTATGATTTTGATTTAGATTGTATGGTGATTGATTGTAAAGCAGTAAAAAAAATGATTTATTGACAATTTTCAAAACTCTTAACCAAATTGATATTCATGAATAGAAAAATGAATAAAAAGGAAGAGAGAGAATGAGGATTACATATATCTTTAAATTTGTCTTATTTATTTTATTCTATTCCTAATGATTTCTCTTCTCTTCCTTCTTTATCATCACCATCCCCATCCTCCACCTCCCCCCCTTTCCTCAATCCTGATTTCCCTCTAACCCCCCTTTTTTCTCCCCCCCTCCACCCCCCAACCCCCCTCAAGGTCCTCGGCATCTACGTCAGAGAAGTGACAGAAGGCCGCTCGACGTTCGGGCTCTTCTCGCCGATATCGGAACTCCGGCTGATTCTGCGCCAGGACCACTTCGCGAACGGCCAGATTTTGCTCACGTGCTCGTCAACCATCTCACCCGTCTACCAGGAGCACTCGTACGTCACTCTCACGGGCTTCAAGACGGTGGCACCCTCGCAGAAACTCTACGGGACAGGTGGGTGGGGAGGTCGAGTGAGTCTGAGGGGCGTTGCTACGGGGGTGGGGGTGGGGGGTGGGGGGGTGGGGGGGCGAGGTAGGCGTCTGTGGAGGAATTGGGTGTTTGGGAAAAGGATATTTGATAGGGATATAGGCTAATGTG
>NW_028234413.1:38189916-38192416 GCF_977035675.1 Penaeus japonicus | reverse complement strand
GGGGAAGGAGAGAGAGAGAGGGGGGGGGGGTTAAAGGAGGGGGGAGGAAGAAGTGGGGTGAAATGGACCAGAGGAAAGGCTTCGAGTGGTTTGGGGTCATTTGGGAGGAAGGAGGTGAGAGGGGACTAGGAAGGGGGGGAGGGGGAGAGAAAAGTGAGAGGGGACAAAGAAGGAGAGAGAGAATAGAGAGGGGACAAGGAAGGGAAAGAGAAGTGAGAGGGGACAAGGAAAGGCGGGGGAGAGAGAGAGAAGTAAGAGGGGACAAGGAAATGGGGGAGGGGGAGAGAGAGAGAAGTAAGAGGGGACAAGGAAGGATGGAGAGAAGTGAGAAGAAAAGCAGAGGAAGGAAAATAAGTTAAAGTGAGAGTGAAAAGAGAAGAGAAAGAGAAGATTCAGAGGGGAAGAGGGGAGGAGTTAGAAGGAGAGTGAGGGGAGCGATCTCGCCTTCCAGAAGTGCGCTGCGTTCCCTAGATCCCAAACTCGTCTGTTTCCATGGAGCGAGGGGAGGTGGGGGGGGGGAAGTGGAGGGGGGGGGTGAAAAAGAAGAGAGCGCAAGAGTGGGAAGAGGTCCTGAACCAAGGACCGTAATGAGAAACGTGGTGGGTCCTATTTCAAGGGAAGACCGCGAGGAGAGGATGGTGTTTTGCGAAGTGGTGTTGTTAGTCCTGCGCCGAAGCTTCTTTTTTCCGTCGGGGTTTGAAGCTCTAAGGAGAGTTTAGTTATTTCACTTTGTTCCTTTGTTTATTAGGTGTCCTTGGTTTGAAGAACATGGCTTACCAAGGATAAGTATTTACAGTAGTGCTTGTTGTGGCTGATTTGTCTAAGTAAACGACTACGGTTGTTTATGATATAAACAGATAACATTGGATATATCAAGTTAGAATACTTCACCAACGAAATAACCGAAAAAATACAATAAACAAACAAACAAACTTAAGATAAATCAGATGAAGAAAGCTAAGAAGTAATAAAATAAAAGAAGAAGAAGAAAAAAAAGAAGAAAAAAAAGAGAGAAAACCGAAGAAGTCAACAACACATAACTAATGTTTACGAGATGCTCCCAGGTGTCCAGCAACAAAACCACAACGAATGAATTCATAAGCATAGCAGCGTGAGAACATTCCCGCGGTTTCCACCTCCAACAAGCACGAATACCACAATGTGTCAAGGAAAAAACACAAATTCAGTCTCGGGTCAGCTATCCTCCCCTGTTCAAACAAACACTATAGGAAGACAATACATCACGGGAAGAGGGTCAGCTCACACTGGCATATAATAGTAGGGTAGCGTTGTACAGCACTGTATTTTCCAGTGCGATGGCCAGGGGACTAAGCTTTGGCTGTTATGTTGTGGGCGAATGTGACAGAAAGGAGGGGGGGATGTGAAGAGGATGGATAAAAGAGAGAGAGAGAGAGAGAGAGAGAGAGAGAGAGAGAGAGAGAGAGAGAGAGAGAGAGAGAGAGAGAGAGAGAGAGAGAGAGAGAGAGAGAGAGAGAGAGAGAGAGAGAGAGAGAGAGAGAGAGAAAGAGAGAGAGACAAAGAGACAGAGAGAGAGGAGAGGTGGAGAGCAAAAAAAAAAAAAAAAAAAAGTATATATATATAGATAGATATAGATATAGATAGATAGATAGATAGATAGATAGATAGATAGAAAGAGAGAGAGAGACCGAGAGAGAGAGAGAGAGAAAGAGAGAGAGAAAGAAATAGATAGACAGATAGATAGACAGAAAGAGAGAGAGGCCGAGAGAGAGAAATAGATAGACAGATAGACAGATAGATAGATAGATAGATAGACAGAAAGAGAGAAAGAGACCGAGAGAGAGAGAGATACAGAAACGGATACAGAGACGGAAACAGAGACGGATACAGAGACGGATACAGAGACGGATACAGGGAGAAAGAGATAAACAAATAAAGATTGTCCAGCATTGGACAATCTAATATTCAGTGGAAACAATAGCCGGATCCTGATCATTTGATATTGAAAGTTTTTTATAAAAAGTTAACTAGAGAATCACGTATACTTCATTATACTATCAAAGTTCACCTTCATTGAATTGGAATCATTGTGATGACGTAAAATAAAGAAAAAATGATGTTCTTGGGGATAATGATGATGGTTATGATGATGATGATGATGTGAATGATATCGTGATGGTGATGATGATGATAACAGCGATAATGATGATAATGATATTGAAAACTGATATGATGATGATGATAACAATGATGATAATGACAATAATGATATCAATGAGGATAAATGATAACGATCATGATAATAATGATAATGATAACACTACTAAAATTAATACTGCTTTTGCTAATTCTGATGAAAATTATAACAATAATAATGATACCAGTAATATCAATAATTGCAAAACCAAAAATAATGATATCAGCAATAATAATGAAAGTAATGATAATAATGATAATAATAATGATAGTAATAATAATAATAATAATAATAATAATAATAATAATAATGATAATAATAATA
>NW_028234413.1:38187428-38189816 GCF_977035675.1 Penaeus japonicus | reverse complement strand
AAGATTCACACGCCTGCGTGTCAAGTCTTCTGGTATCCCACTTCCTACTTCCAAAAATATCTACAGCTATTCATCTTGCCCAAACTACCTACCCTCCCCTGCCTGGGCCCCCCCTCCCACACCCGCCGCCCGCGCTACTACTCGAAGGTACAAAAGGCACCCCAAGATTATTCCCTTCGTCCTGCCTACACCGCTATTACAGCCCCTGACTGCCCTAAGCCTCACCTCCATCGCACCACTATACCACCTCACTGCCACATTGCCTAAACTGCCTGTGCCACCCACCCACCGAGACCTGCTTGCCCCCCACGCCCCGCCTAGCCGACCCTTACGCGCCCCAACAAACTGTTCACCATCAGGCCCGCACTGACCCCTACCACCGGAACACAATTGCCACTCTATCAACTCATCAAAAACACTCTATCACAGACCACCCACCTCACCCCCCCGAGTCCACAATTACTAGTCCATTACTCCCAGTTTACTGTACCTGCATTTGCTTTTGTTTCTCTTGCTTGTTTTGTTCCTTTTTCCTTTACACTGTTAGTTTTTTGTTGTTTATATTCTTTGTTTATGTTTATATAATTTGCCTCTTTTCTGTATTTCTATGTATATTTTCAGCCACTGGCTGCAACAAATCGATTATTATTATTATTATTAACATTACACACACACACACACACACACACACACACACACACACACACACACACACACACACACACACACACACACAGGATGTAAACAATAGGTACACGTTTATAATTTGCTAAAAACAATAACATCAACAACATACAAATTGACAAAATCGAAATATTAAAAAAAATAATAATAAATATATAAATGAAATAACAGATCGTAAATTATCTCATGCTCACTCAGGAATTTTTAATCTACACCGAATTAGAACTTACCAAGGAACTTAAACTTTCTGTTACTCCATACTCCTGTAAAACAAGGATTTCCTGGTCCTATGAAACAACAAATATCCAATATTAATAATACAATAATTATCAAATGTCGAAGACCGTATCGTGAAGAAAGAGTTCAAATTTCCTGCAAGAAATATAAAGCGGAAGTCAGTGACCTTGCTTTTCAACAATGCAATGCCAGTCCTTTTCCGATCAGCTAAGGGCCATTAGACAATTTTTTTTTCATTAAGACATACGCATCAAGTAAACACCTAAACCATCACCTAACAGATAGTCAGTCATTTAAATCACGACTTTTTGGAAAAACGGATATGAAAAGGTCTTAAAAATACATTCTACCTGTACATAACATGTGCTTTGCACTATCATGCACCGTGCATGTTTATCTGAGAACTAAGGTGGATATCTATTGTTAATGTGAAAGTTTAATTCATACGAATACACCAAAGAACGGAGAATAATCAATAGAGTGAAAATTATAGAGCATCAATAGAGTGAAGATTATACACCATCAATAGAGTGAAATTATAGACCAATAAAGTGAAAATCATAGAGTATCAATAGAGTGAAAATCATAGAGCATCAATAGAGTGAAAATCATAGAGCATCAATAGAGTGAAAATTATAGAGCATCAATAGAGTGAAAATCATAGAGCATCAATAGAGTGAAAATTATAGAGCATCAATAGAGTGAAAATTATAGAGCATCAATAGAGTGAAAATCATAGAGCATCAATAGGGTGAAAATTATAGAGCATCAATAGAGTGAAAATTATAGAGCATCAATAGAGTGAAAATCATAGAGCATCAATAGAGTGAAAATTATAGAACATCAATAGAGTGAAAACTATAGACCATCAATAGAGTGAAAATTATAGACCATCAATAGAGTGAAAATTATAGACCAATAAAGTGAAAATCATAGAGCATCAATACAGTGAAAATTATAGAGCATCAATAGAGTGAAGATTATAGAGCATTAATAGAGTGAAAACCATAGAGCATCAATAGAGTATTACAGAAGATACAGGAAAATTGTATCTAGTCCAGTCAGCATATTAATTATGTCACAGTTGATTCTTTGAAAACGGAGCTTGACATTATGCAACATAATTTACCAAAGAAAACAAAAAAAAATTCCACGCGAGTAAATGTTTGTAGTAATAAGCTGCATTAGAACCATTGTTATCTAAATATTGTAACGGGATTTATTTCAAGTCAGATTGTCTATTTTACCTTTCATGTTAGACTTAATAGCTTATAATCATATAGATTTATAGATAAGTCTTTAAACATGCTGTAGATACCAGCACTTTGACACGTTCTTCTGGGAACTGCGCTTTGTGTCTCTTTATCAAAAGGCGAGATCACATAAAGGGATAACTTTCCATAGACAAACAACAATCAAAGTGAATGTATTTTTCTCTCTCTCTCCCTCCCTCCCTCCCTCCTTCCC
>NW_028234413.1:38172428-38174928 GCF_977035675.1 Penaeus japonicus | reverse complement strand
TCTGAATCAACAACAGAAGCTCTGAATCAACAACAGAAGCTCTGAATCAACAACAGAAGCTCTGAATCAACAACAGAAGCTCTGAATCAACAACAGAAGCTCTGAATCAACAACAGAAGCTCTGAATCAAAAAGAACTCTGAATCAACAACAGAAGCTCTGAATCAACAACAGAAGCTCTGAATCAAACAGAAGCTCTGAATCAACAAAAGAAGCTCTGAATCAACAGCTCTGAATCAACAACAAACTCTGAATCAACAGACAACAACAGAAGCTCTGAATCAACAACAGAAGCTCTGAATCAACAAAAGAAGCTCTGAATCAACAACAGAAGCTCTGAATCAACAACAGAAGCTCTGAATCAACAACAGAAGCTCTGAATCAACAACAGAAGCTCTGAATCAACAACAGAAGCTCTGAATCAACAACAGAAGCTCTGAATCAACAACAGAAGCTCTGAATCAAAAACAGAAGCTCTGAATCAACAACAGAAGCTCTGAAACAACAATAGAAGCTCTGAATCAACAACAGAAGCTCTGAATCAACAGCAGAAGCTCTGAATCAACAAAAGAAGCTCTGAATCAAAAACAGAAGCTCTGAATCAACAACAGAAGCTCTGAATCAACAAAAGAAGCTCTGAATCAACAGCAGAAGCTCTGAATCAACAACAGAAGCTCTGAATCAAAAACAGAAGCTCTGAATCAACAACAGAACCTCTGAATCAACAGCAGAAGCTCTGAATCAACAAAAGAAGCTCTGAATCAACAGCAGAAGCTCTGAATCAACAGCAGAAGCTCTGAATCAACAACAGAAGCTCTGAATAACAACTCTGATCTGAATCAACAACAGAAGCTCTGAATCAACAATCTGAATCAACAGAAGCTCTGAATCAACAACAGAAGCTCTGAATCAACAACAGAAGCTCTGAATCAACAACAGAAGCTCTGAATCAACAACAGAAGCTCTGAATCAACAACAGAAGCTCTGAATCAACAACAGAAGCTCTGAATCAACAACAGAAGCTCTGAATCAACAACAGAAGCTCTGAATCAACAACAGAAGCTCTGAATCAACAACAGAAGCTCTTAATCAACAACAGAAGCTCTGAATCAACAACAGAAGCTCTGAATCAACAACAGAAGCTCTGATTAAAAAACTGAAGCTCTGAATCAACAACAGAAGCTCTGAATCAACAACAGAAGCTCTGATTAAAAAACTGAAGCTCTGAATCAACAACAGAAACTCTGGATTAACGACAGAAGCTCTGAATCAACAACAGAAGCTCTGAATCAACAACAGAAGCTCTGAATCAACAACAGAAGCTCTGAATCAAAAACAGAAGCTCTGAATCAACAACAGAAGCTCTGAATCAAAAACAGAAGCTCTGAATCAACAACAGAAGCTCTGAATCAACAACAGAAGCTCTGAATCAACAACAGAAGCTCTGAATCAACAACAGAAGCTCTGAATAAAAAACAGAAGCTCTGAATCAACAACAGAAGCTCTGAATCAAAAACAGAAGCTCTGAATCAACAACAGAAGCTCTGAATCAAAAACAGAAGCTCTGAATCAACAACAGAAGCTCTGAATCAATAACAGAAGCTCTGAATCAACAACAGAAGCTCTGAATCAACAACAGAAGCTCTGAATCAACAACAGAAGCTCTGAATCAATAACAGAAGCTCTGAATCAACAACAGAAGCTCTGAATCAACAGCAGAAGCTTCGAATCACTTCCGTCTGTCATTAATCGAATCCTGACAGAGACACGAGAAGAGACATCCAGTTGTTCGAAAATGAAACTGGGCAAAGAAGGGTAAGTGCGTGTGCGTGTGTGTGTGTGTTTGTGTGCGTGTGTGTTTGTGTGTGTGTTTGTGTGTGTGTGTGTGTGTGTGTGTGTTTGTTTATGTTACGATTACGATGGTAGATTTGTATAATTTGCTGTGAACATAGCATCGTTGAGTAAAAGATCCTAATCAAACTCTAATACTCTCGCATAATCATGAATACTGCATCAACTCTATGCAAAACTGTCAACAAGAGGCGAGATCATGATGCTGAAGATTCATGCTGATAGTATCATTATATAATAACTCAGATGATTATAATTACTTAAATAGCTATTCACGTTACAGCACTTTACACATACCTCAAGCGTAGTCCACTTATATAGACAAAAGAAAAAAAGAAAAATAGATAAATAAACAAATAGAATAATAAATAAATAAATAAATAGAATAATAAATAAATAAACAAATAAATAGAAACAAATAATAAAACAAAAGGATAGCACCTCCAAGCTCATGAGACGCTGGCCCTACTCTCAACGTGTGCATATAGTTATAAGGGAGAGGAAATGCCGGCAAACTTTCTATGCAAGTTCAAACTTTGCCTTAAGTTGAAGTGCAAGACCCTAAGTCATGAGATGGTGATGAACATAGCTGGCAGGAAGGGCTGATGAAGATCATTCTGAAGGTATGAGTGTAGGAGGACGAGGTGGTG
>NW_028234413.1:38122428-38127428 GCF_977035675.1 Penaeus japonicus | reverse complement strand
AAAGCGAAACTAATGCTAGAACTCGGATCACACAATTAACATAAATAAATGTGAAAGAGGAGATAGTAGTAATGCCGTAAGATAAATAGAGTTCATAATGAAAAATGCAGAAATAATATATGTATAAATGAGACAGAATAGTTTCCACAACGAAAAAAAAAAAATAATAATAAAATAAAATAATAATAGGTTTGTCTCCCATTACTCCGTCTTCAGAACTACATGTACTTCTAACAACTAAATAATCCGAAACGCGGCAATTAAATCTCTTGCGTTTTGGAAACAATTCAGTCTCATTTTACACTTATTTTCTACCAGTAGTGTTGTCACCAACTAGACTGAATATCCAGAGTACCTCGTCCCTTCAAGAAGCACCTTATTAATTGTCTTCCAATGTAGCTAAAGATTCCTGCCAATTCATCTAATTGTTGATAAGTTGTTTCGGCATTTGTCTTCCATGATGTTCCTTTTGCATCATCATCATTATCATCAATATCATCCTTGCTGTTATTATTGTTACTGTCATTATTATCATTATCATCATCGTTGAACATATTATTATTCCTATCCTTTTTATCATTGTTACCATGAACATCATTGCTATTGCTACAATAATGACTACAGTAGTGATGATCATAATCAATATCATCGTTTTCATTATTAAGATTGATACTATTACTATCATGGTTATCATATCATTAATGTTATTATTATCAGCCTTATTATCATATTTATTGCTACTGTTATTATTCTTATTATTATTTTCATCATCATTGTCATTGCAACAATCATCTCATTATCAGAAACATAATCATAAACAAGAGCAGCTCAAAGCACGGCTAACAGCAGGTATGTTTAACTTGTCTAAGTCTAACCGTGCACCAGTCACAAAAGGACTAACTGTAACTGTAGAAGCCCGGTGGATAAGCTTTACGTCAAGCTTGATGGCGTTCTACTTTCTACTTCTCTGTCTCTTCAGTGTTCTGGTCTGCTGAACAGCTATAGCTTCAGTTAGCTATTCTTGGGACTTGTTCGATAACAGGATGATGGCAATGCGGTTATGTACATCCAGGGTCACCAAGTCGTGACTTACTTTGTGGTCCTTCTGGGTAAGCTTTGAATAGCCACTTAGGTTGTGTTGCACTGTCCCAGTCCCCCTATCCATTGCGTAGTGGTACTGAAATCTTTTTTGCGATGTGTTTGGATTTAGAGAATATCTCGAGCAACTAATTTATTTATTTATCTATTTTATTTATTTTTTATTATTATTATTATCATTATTATTATTATTATCATTATTTATTTATTTTATTTTTATTTTTTTTTTTAGGAATACATTTCTCAACCATATCCAGGACTCAAATCCTGCAAAATCTAAAACAATCTGAGGCAAAAAAAAAAAAAAAAAAAAAAAAATCGTTTCAAAGGTCTCTCTCTCCTTTCCCAGTACTTAACATCTTTCCCATACAACTTCATTTACAAGACTTAAAGACCTTCTCCCTTTCAACAATTACCGTCTCTGAAAGAACAGCAACCAGCATCCACTCCCCACTCTCCTTGAGATAGTCATGCAAGGACCTACTCTACTGCAGACCACGCTTGTTATTTCCAATTAACCCTCTCTCTCCCGGCTCCCTTTCTCGGCAAATACAGACTTGCAACATCCTTGTCGTGTGGGGGCCATGGCACACCACGCCCGCAGTCCACGCCCGCAGTCCAAAACGGTTCCTTCTGTTGCGGAATCTCTTGGAGTCTTCGGATGTCCGTGGCTTTCGTCTTTGTGTCCGCTATCTGATTCAATTGCAAAATACGAAGGTTTTGTATCATTGCGTCATTGATGATATATTTAATCATTGTCATCAGTATTATTTTTTGTATTTTTTTTGTTGTAGGAATAGTAGCAATATTTTTATTATCTTTATTATTGTTATTCCTTTTATTATCATTATTATTGTGATGATTACTGTTATTACTATTATCATCATTATTTTTGTCATTATTAATATCATTGTCATTATTTTTGTCATAGTTAACTATTCTTACATGATTATTTGCCGTACCATGATCCTCATAATAATTATCATAATTAATATAATCATTATTAATTATATGATAAGGTTGATGGTAGTGATGATGATAATGATAATAAAGATAATTCTGATGCTGAAGATGATTATAGTAATAGTAATGATGGAATGATAGTGAGATGATAGTGATAATATCATTGTTATCATTAATTACCTTAATTTATTAATTCATTAATTAATTACCTTGATCTCCTATTATCAAAAATATATATTTTCAGTACTAATATTCTCATTATTACTATTATCATTATTATCATACTATTGTCATTATTATTATCATTACTCTGACTGTTTTTCTTATCGTTTGCATGATCTTTCTTATCAATATTATTTGTTTTTCTTATCATAATTGATAGTAGTAGTGTTATAACCGTTATTATCAATATCATTATGATTATCATTGTTGTTATTGTTATAATCATCATTATTGTTATCATTACTTTTTATCATCATTATTCCTATCTTCATCATTGTCAGTAATATCACTAACATCATAAGCATCACTCTCACTACTATATCACCATAATGAATACTATTGATAATATAATTAAAAATACAATGTCCTCCCCTCTACACTATCCTTCATTTCCTCTTTCTTCAGTTTCACTTTCCTCTTCGTTTTCTTCTTCAAGAGTGAAGGCCTTTCGCGTTCCGCAATGTCTCAAGTTTGCGAGAAATTAAAGGGAATTTGATATGTTTACTTGGCAGCGGTGCTCGGCGGCCTCCAGACACCTACGAGAGGATTCTTCTTGGCTTTTTATGGATCAGAGGGGCGATGTAATTGGGTTTCTAGAACAAGGTCTGAGTGATTTTTGTGTTTTCCTTTTTTTTTTTTTGTTTGTTTTTTTTTTTGGTTTCTCTATCTCTGATTTTTTTTTCTCTTTCTTTCTTTCCTATCTCTCTCTGATATTGATCTCTTTCTTTCTTTCTTCCACTCTCTTCTCTCTCTCTCTCTCTTCTCTCTCTCTCTCTATCTATCTATCTATCTATCTATCTCTCTCTCTCTCTCTCTCTCTCTCTCTCTCTCTCTCTCTCTCTCCTCTCTCTATCTTTCTATCTCTCTCGCTTTCTTTCTCTCTCTTTCTCCATCATTGCTCTCCTTCGCTTTCTTATCATAGCGTAATCAGGTGTTGTGATTGTTGTCTTTATTTTTTATGGTTTAAAACTACATACTTGATATAAGCTATCCTAAAGCCAAAATTAAACTTCATGATAGACTTCAATATATAAAACACACCAGAAGGAAAATTACAAGAGTCTGTTCATTTAAACATTAAAATTATGTAGATTACATACATTAATAATTCCTTAGTTGTTAGGACTGTATTCCATATTTTTGGTGTAAGCTTATAGAAAATGTTTCTCCTGATGTTTTGTCTCGCATCGTGGTACAACCAGTGCTTGCGGTGCACTTTCCACAGTTCTGGTAGTAAGTGAGCTCTGTAGTACTTACTGGTTGACATACTGCTTATAAATGAGGTACGTGTAGTTGCTGTATTTAAAACATTTTATTGCTCCGCCCCCCCCCCCTATACACACACATCCCTACGGTGAAGGAGACTCTGTAGATCGGTTTGGGTCCGAGATCCCCTCTTGTATTATTTTCTCAGCTTGCGATTGCATCTTGTCAAGAAGGGCGAGGTGCCTCTTAGCTGCGTCACCCCATGCAAGTGTTGAATATTCCATTGCAGAGCGAATCTGAGCCTTGCACAAGATCTCTCTTCCTTTGCCATCCAAAGGCCACGATATTTGTATTCAAGCGAGTTTCCTGGATGCTTTCCTTGCAATGTTTTCAATATGGCTATGAAAAGGAATTCCCAGGCGAATTATAGTTTGACGAGTTCTGGTGAAATCACTCAAGCGTGTCTTATCTAGTGCGATGGTTACTTGCCACCTTCGACCCCCTGCTCAATTGTATGCGTGTCGTAACTTGCTGAAAATGTCAAGTCGTAAGCAAAAATGAGGGCCTTTGGTATGGGTTTCAGAACGTCATTGATGCAGCTGGTCCTTCCCGTCTAATGCCACCACGCTGGTACTGTGGTTACGGTTTATAGCTGCATTCCAAGAAGATATTTTAAGTAAGAGGAGATCAGTAGCTGCTGAGTGGTCACGACAAAACAGATGGTGTTTCTTGAGGTGTTGAACGAGTTGCATGCTGATCATTTTCTCCAGAACTTTCTTGTGAATGAGTGCAACATTGCTTGTGGTTTGGACCTACAGCTTTTTTCTTCTTGACATCCCTTGTATTCCTAACGCCATTACCTGGCATAGCTGTTTGAAATAGTTGTATGCCTCAGATTTGAAAATAGATTGTGGGTCAGGTCTCTAACTTTTGTTTGAATATCTCGAATATTTTAAGATACTACTTTCATTTCCTTATGAAAATTGTGTGTTATTGATGAAGTGGCGGTTAATTAGCAATAGTGGCTGTAAGGATTTCGGTAATTTTGAAAAGAGAATGGATATAGCAAAGTTTGCTGTGCCCCCCGGGAAATGTTGAGTAAAGTTAGAAGCTGCCAACGAGTACTATGCGAAGATGGTGAGCTTCTTTGGCTGTTCAGTCTGAAAGCCTCAATCAGATTTTGCTTTTTCAGATCAGCCAGTCGTTCTCAATAGTGCTGTATATTGTGGCAGATACTTCAACAACAGTCGCACTGCAGTTGGCTTTCATAGAGGGAGAACCTCTTGTCGTTATTTCCCCCTTGTGCTACGTCGAGTGAGACTTGGTATACCCTCAAAGTTGTCTCCGAACGGTGCTCAGGTATATCTTGAGATCCTTGTTGGTTGACAAGGATTTCGTTCATAATTTCTGCTATGGTGGCAGTCTTTCGCTTGCTCGATAGGTAACCAGTCTGTGACGCCCACTAGATACAGGCGTCATCATATCTCTCCACCTGTTTCTCCCGCCATCAT
>NW_028234413.1:38104928-38109928 GCF_977035675.1 Penaeus japonicus | reverse complement strand
CATCATCATAATCATCATTAACATCATCATAATCATAATCATCATCATCATCACCATCACCATTACCTTCACCATCATCATCATCATTCATATTTTTCCTTTTTTATTATCGTTTTTATCGTTATTCTTATCATCATTCCTGTTACTGTCTTTGCTTGTATCATTATTATTGCAATTCTTACAATGATAGTAATAATTATATTTTCAATAATGATAACATTGATAACGATACCATTGTTAACAAAATTAAAACTATGATTATTATTATCGTGATTATTTATACCATTATCATTATCATTGTTGTTATCAACATGAATATTAATATTTTTTATTGTATCTGTTGTTATCATTATCATTATTACTATTATTGTTATCATTATCATCATTACTTTTACTATTAGTGTTATCATTATCATCATTATTGTCATTACTTTCATTGTTAGTGTTATCATCATTATCATGGTGATCATGATAATGATAATGATAATTTTCACTTTCCCCTCATCATAATTACCATCATTGCTTTATCAATACTATGAGTGTTAGCCTTATCCCCATCAGCATCATCATCATCACTATCATTATCATCATCATCATTATAATCCTTTTTCTCATCCTCCTCATTGCAATCATTATTATCACCATTATCATTATACTATCATTACATCATTATCAGTACCATTATTATTATTATTATCATTATATTATCATCATTATCATTATCATCATCATCATCATCATTATCATCATCATTATCATCATCATTATCATCATCATCATTGTCAAAATTTTCCAAATATTACTGATATCGATATAACGTATATATATGCACGTATATAAGTGAATATGTGCTCATTAAAACAATCACTTATGCAATAGATATTCAATTGAGCAATAGCTCACTTAGTTTAGTGCAAGGTTTCAAATCAAGGTTCCCGAGTTCGCGTCCCATACAGAAAGGCCTTTGTTTTTTTTCTTTTTTTTCCCATTTTTTTTTTTCTTTTTTGAGGGGGGGGGGTAGGGGTGTTGCTATCATAATCATCACGAGTTGTTGGTTGCACTATTGTTATCATCATCGCCATTATTTTAATTTTCAGTTTTACTATTATGATTGTAATCATCATTTTCATCATCATAATAAAATGATCGTCATCATTGTTGCTATTATCATCATCATGACTATTATCACTACTATCATCTTTATTGATATTATCATTATCATTGTTATCATCATCATGATCATTATCATGATCGTTACTTTTTTTTTCCTGGTATCTTTATCATCATCATTATTGTAATGATAATAATTATCATTACTATTACTGTTATTATTATCCTTATCATTGTTATTATCTTTATAATTATCATTATCACTATCATCATCATCATCACCATCATCATCATCATCATTATCTTTATCATCATCATCATCATCATTATCATTATCATCATCATCATTATAATTATCATTATCATTATTATTCATATCATTATCATCATCATTCTTATTGATATTAACATTTTCCTTTTTTATAATCGTTATTGTCGTTATTCTTATCCTCATTGATGTTGCTGTCTTTGCTTTTATCATTATCCTTACAATTTTCGTTATCAAAGTTTTCATTATTAAATCTATGAATATTATCATCAGTATTGATATGATTATCATTGTTTTCACTAACATAATCATCAATATCTTTATTGTTTCTGTTGTTATTATTACTATTATAGTTATAATCATAATCATCATTTTCATTGTTAGTGTTATCATTATTATTATTATAATAATAATTTTTACTTTTCCTTTACTCTAATTACCATTATTGCTCTGTCAGTACTATATATTTTTTTATTCTTATCATCACCAACAGCATCATCATCACTATCATCATCATCATCATTATTATCCTCCTACTCCTCTCCCTCTTAGCATCATTAACATCACCATTATCATTATATTATCATTACATAATCATTATCACAATATTATCATTACATCGTCATTACATATATTATTATCACATCATCATTAGCATTAGCATTAGCATTATATGTTTAACTATTAATATCATCATTATCATTTTTACTTTTATTTTCATTGTCACTATCATCATCATCATTATCAGCATTATCATCATCATTACCATAATCATTTAAATATTACTGATATCGATATAACGTATATATATACACGTATATAAATTAATATGTGCTCATTAAAAGCCTCACTTATGCAATTGTCATTCAATTGAGCAATAGCTCACTCAGTTTCGTGCAAGGTTTCAAATCAAGGTTCCCGAGTTCGCGTCCCATACAGAAAGCCCTTAATTTTTTTTTTTTTTCATTTTTATTTATTTATTTATTTATTTTCATTTATCTATTTATTTATTTGAGGGGGGGGGGTAGGGGTGTTACTATCATAATCATTACGAGTTGTTGGTTGCACTCTTGTTATCATCATCGCCATTATTTTCATTTATAGTTTTTACTATTATGATTGTAATCATCATTTTCATCATCATAACAAAATTATTGTCATTATTGTTACTATCATTATCATCCCGACCTTGCACTCTTGTTATCATCATCGCCATTATTTTCATTTTTAGTTTTTACTATTATGATTGTAATCATCATTTTCATCATCATAATAAAATGATTGTCATTATTGTTACTATCATTATCATCCCGACCATTATCACTACTATCATCATTATTGATATCAATACTATTATCATTATCATTGATATTATAATTACTATTGTTATGATCATGATCATTATCATCATCATTATCGCCATTATTTTCATTTTCAGTTTTTACTATTATAATTGTAATCATCATTACTGTCATCATAATAAAATGATCGTCATCATTGTTACTATTATCATCATCATGACTATTATCACTACTATCACCATTATTGATATCATCATCATGATCATTATCCTGATCGTTACTTTTTCTTCCTAATATCATCATCATCATTATTGTAATGATAATAAGTATCATTACTATTATTGCTATTATCCTTATCATTGTTATTATCTTCATCATTATCATTATCACCATCATCATCATCATCATCATCCTTCTTATCAATATCATTATCATCATTATCATTATCATTGTTATTATCTTTATCATTATCATTATCACCATCATCGTCATTATTATCATTATCATCATCATCATTCTTATCAATATCATTATCATCATTATCATTATCATCATCATCACCATCATTATCATTATCATCATCATTCTTATCAATATCATTATCATCATCATCATTATCATTATCATCATCATCATTCTTATCATTATCATCATCATCATTCTTATCATTATCATCATCATCATCATCATTATCATCATCATCATCATTATCATCATTCATATTGATATTAACATTTTCCTTTCTTATCATCGTTATTGTCGTTATTCTTATCATCATTGCTGTTGCTGTCTTTGCTTTTATCATTATCATTACAATTATCGTTATCAAAGTTTTCATTATTAAAACTATGATTATTATCATCAGTATTGATATAGTTATCATTGCTTTTACTAACATAATTATTAATATCTTTATTTTTTCTGTTGTTGTTATTATTATTATTACAATTGTAGTTATAATTATAATCATTATTTTCATTGTTAGTGTTATCATTATTATTATGATAATGATAATTTTTACTTTTCCTTCACTCTAATTACCATTATTATTCTGTCAGTACTATAATTTTTTTATTCTTATCATCACCAACAGCATCATCATCACTATCATCATCATTATTATCCTCCTTCTCCTCTCCCTCATTAACATCATTAACATTACCATTATCATTATATTATCATTACATCAATATTATCATTATATTATCATTACATCGTCATTATCAATATATTATTATTACATCATCATTATCATTAGTATTATAATTATATGTTTAACTATTAATATCATCATTATCATTTTCACTTTTATTTTCATTGTCATTATCATCATCATCATCATCCTCATCATTATCATCATCATTACCATAATCATTTAAATATTACTGATATCGATATAACGTATATATATGCACGTATATAAGTGAATATGTGCTCATTAAAAGCCTCACTTATGCAAATGACATTCAATTGAGCAATAGCTCACTCAGTTTCGTGCAAGGTTTCAAATCAAGGTTCCCGAGTTCGCGTCCCATACAGAAAGCCCTTATTTTTTTTATTTTTTTTTTTATTATTACTATTGTTATTATCATCATGGTCATTATCAATATCATTACTTCCATTTCTTGATGTCATCATCATTATTGTAATAAAATAGATAAAACAAAATTTTTATTATTGCTATTACCACTGTCCTTATCCTTATCATCATCAATCATCAATCATCATCATCACCATCACTGTCATCATCATCATCATCATCACCATCATCATCAATCATCATAATGACAAAAATCCGATAAGACATTGCATAATGTTGATGTTAAGCACAATAAGAGATTACTGAACCTAGGTAAAGAAAGAGGGGAAAATAAGGTATTTTATTTTTTCTATGTTAAGATAAACAAAAAAACAAAAGAACATTATCATTGTCTCGATTAAAGTATATTATTTATCCCCGCCATTAATCACATCCAGTTTTCCCTTCGTTCTGAAAAAAACTATGTCACACCTTCAAATACTATAATATTAATGAAGAAAGATAGAACTTTATAACGGACAGAATCTCTGTTTTGGTTAATGACACATTTCAAAAAGTTAAACATCATATTTAATTAGTAATTTCATTCCATATTCATTCATTCCATTCCTAAAATTCTTAGATATGATGATAACATTATCATTACCAAACACGACTGTTATAGTGTCGTTATCTTTAATTAACCTTAGTAAACTTCAAGTTATATTTGATAATTCTAAATCTAGACAAATCATTTCGGACATTGCTACTTATTTGTTGCAACTGGAGGAAGAATTAAAGA
>NW_028234413.1:38039928-38042428 GCF_977035675.1 Penaeus japonicus | reverse complement strand
TATAGAAAAAAAAAATTGTTATTCACAATGAATGAGGAATAAGATAATTATCGTTAATGAGCAGAATATAGCGCATAAGACAAAGTATTGGGGTGATTTCCCAGGGGGGTCATTAACGTGTGTTTATTTTAGCTAATTTTCGAAACGTTTATTACGGAGATAATGGCCGTAATTGTGAACACCTAAAAGCACTGGGTCGGTTGAGGAAATAAACTTGGCTTTTTGACGTGTTGGTGTTTGTGTCTGGCTGTAAATATATATATTTTTTAATCTATAGTAGATAGTGTTGTGTGTGGCAATATAAATGGAGATGTGATATACATCATTCAATTCTATAGCAGTTTCTTATCAATTTCAATCAAGATAGTAAACAATATGTTACCTCATTGATTAATTTATCAACCGGAGTAATTACATAATGGTGAAAGTGCTTATATAATTGTCTCTGATATATGCAGATGTTTCATGCTCCAGTTATGTTGTTCAAACATTGGTTGTACCTAAATTGATGTACGTGGATGTGTGTGTGTGTGTGTGTTTATGTGTGTGTGTGTGTGTTTATGGGTGTGTGTGTCTGTGTGTGTGTATGTGTTTGTGTGTGTGTGTGTGTTTATGTGTGTGTGTGTGTGTTTATGGGTGTGTGTGTCTGTGTGTGTGTGTGTGTTTGTGTGTGTGTGTGTGTTTATGTGTGTGTGTGTGTGTTTATGTGTGTGTGTGTGTTTATGGGTGTGTGTGTCTGTGTGTGTGTATGTGTTTGTGTGTGTGTGTGTGTGTTTATGTGTGTGTGTGTGTTTATGTGTGTGTGTGTGTTTATGTGTGTGTGTTTATGGGTGTGTGTGTCTGTGTGTGTGTATGTGTTTGTGTGTGTGTTTGTGAGTGTCTGTGGTTGTTTGTATGTGTTTGGTTGTTTGTGCGCGTGCGCGTGTGTGTGTGTTTGTTCCCATATATACTAAATTTTCCATTATCAAATCAAACCTTACCAACAGAAGCAGAGACCTCATAGGTTATACATAAAATAACTTTCTCCCGGACCAGTAACTATATCTGAAGCGAAAGACAAACAAACAAACAAACAAACAAAAACGTACTTTCCATAACACCCTACAACGAGAGTGAAAATTTTCATTAAACCCTCTTGGATCTTTAAACGTTTATGCATTTTACAGTATAGCCTTTGATCTGGAATTGGCTCGCTCCCTTTGTTAATACCCCTCCCCCTCACCCCCTTACCCCTCCCCTCACCCCCTTACCCCCCGCCTCCCCTCCTTACCCCCCGCCTCCCCTCCTTTCTCACGAAAAGGGGAGGTGAGGGAGGGGGGAGGGGAGGGTGGGGGTTAGCCTAGACCCACCGTCACTCCGCCAGGTTCCCTCAGTGTCATGAATAATAATGACCAAGTCTCCAGCATTGGCATTCAAGGCTTTGCCAGACGTAAACTTAAGATAAGGTTCTTGGTTAAATACCCAGAGGTCGTGGTATGCAAATCATATCAGCTGACTTCATTTTTCGTCTTTGTAGAACTCGTGGCTGTAGATTTTTCGTGATTTACTGGGCGGGAAAAAAAGGAGAAGTTTCGGTTGATGATAAGCACACGTAGATGGTCTCTGCACGTTGGGTATAAACAGATGGTTATATAAATGAAAACCTCTTTATCTGTAGCTTTTGATCCGCTCGGAATGTGAGTCATTCATATATTCATAATCCGATTTCTATACTTCAGTTGATCTACCCATATATTGATAAGTTGGATGTGATATACTAATATACCGAATTTTGAGCCTTAAACATATGGTTTTGATTGTTCTGCCTTCTGCGTTAACATAAATGTTGCAAAAATATTTCCTTTTCTATGCATTTCATGATGTAGAAATTTCATGTGTGTGTTTGATTTCTGCTTGACTGATTGATTTTCGACTATATATTATAGCAAATAGTAAACCAAACACTAATCTAAATAATGGACTGAAAGTGCTCAGAGCTTATCTATATTACATTGATAAATTATTGTTTCAAAAACAAGAAATTTATTGCAGATCAGATGCACTTTTTGAAGAATAACATCACGCATTTCCTTTCTTTGGATAACGATAAGCTTCGAATAAGGATTCATTACCATTTACGGGTATGATGGAGTGTGGAACATATTTCAGCGAAGTCCAACCATTACGATTCAGGACTTCCTAACTTCCTTTGATAGCCTCCCTCCTACTTCTCCCTTCTCCTTTCCCTCCCTCTTCTCTCCTTCCCCCGCCTTCATCTCCCTCTCCTCCCCTCCTTTCCACTTTCCTTTTCCCCACCCTCCCCTTTGCCTTCCACAGTCCAGCTCCCTATTTCCCCCTGTCCTTCACTGTCCCCTTCCCATGCCTCTCCCCTTTCCCTTCTCTTCCCTCCCCTCCCCCTCCCCTCCCCATCCTTCATCCTTCCCTCTTCCTTTTCCCTTCCCCTAGCCTTCCCCTCACTCTCCTCTTTTTTCCCCCTCCCCTCCCCACTCTCGTACTCCCC
>NW_028234413.1:38034928-38037428 GCF_977035675.1 Penaeus japonicus | reverse complement strand
TTTTTTAAAATGCTGTTGGGGCATTGTTTTGGTATTAAAAAAATCCTATGAGGGCATTTTCTTGTTATTAAAAAAGGCTGTGCGGGCATTTTTTGTTATTAAAACATGGTACGGGGGGCATTTCTTGGTATTAAAAAAATGATGTGCGGGCATTGTTTTGAAATTAAAAAATGCTGTGGGGGCATTTTTTGGTATTAAAAAATCCTGAGGCCGCATTTTTTCGTATCAAAAAAATCCTGTGGGAGCATATCCAAAATTTTCCCGTGGCTTCTGCAGTAGAGAAGACCCTGGTTGGAAAAACCCTGTGGGACTACCACCAAGGGGGTCGTGGCAGAGGCACCTCTAAAAAAAAAACTATCGTGAGGAAGTAGGTTTGGTCCTTCCTCCTGCCGGGGGGTGGGGGGGGGGTCGGGGCCCTCGAGGTTAGAGGCGGAGAGGGAATGATACGGAAGTGGGTTGTTAGGTTGTTGTTGGGGGTTGTTGTCGACCCGGTGTCAACTACTGATGGAGGGGATGTTGGTGTTATTGTTGTTATTAAGATTATCTTTTTCTTTTACCATTTTTGTTATCACTGTTATCAGCTTTTTTATCATTATCGTTGTCGTCATTGTTATTATAACTGTTATCAGCTTTTTATCATTATCATTGTCGTCATTTTTTATCATTATCATTGTCGTCATTTTTTATCATTATCATTGTCGTCATTTTTTATCATTATCATTGTCGTCATTGTTGTTATGATCATTGTTATTATCAGTAATGTCATAATAACTTTTATGATGATTATTGTTATTATCATTATCATAAGCATTACTTTTATTATTCTTGTTGTTGTGTCCCTTTTATTATCACTGTTATCAAGTTTTTTTTATTATTATCATTATCATCATTTTTATTGTTATTATTATCATCACTGTTGTTAACATTAACATTATAATGATTATTATAATCATTATTGTTATTATCATTATCATCATTTTAATTATTTCTGTTGTTGTCGTTACAATCGTCATTATCATCATCATTATCATAAATACTATCATCGTTATCATCATCACTATCATCATATCATTATTTTCATTATCATCATCATCCCTACTCTTACCATTATCATAATTTTCCAACCATCATTCTAATCATCAGCATAATTACTTTTACCATTGATATTATCACCAATACTATCATCACTATCATCACTATCATCATATTACTATTTTCATTATCATCATCCCTACTCTTACCATTATCATCATTTTGCAATCATCCTTATAATCGCTGTTGCCATTGATATTATCACCAATACTATCATCACTATCATCACTATCATCATATTACTTTCATTATCATCATCCCTACTCTTACCACTATCATCATTCTAATCATCATTATAATCGCTGTTGCCATTGATATTATCACCAATACTATCATCACTATCATCACTATCATCACTATTAGTACCAATACCAATATTAGTATCAATACAATATTAGTATCAATACAATATTAGTATCAATATTAGTATCAATACAATATTAGTATCAATACAATATTAGTATCAATATTAGTATCAATACTATAATTATTGCAACCATCACCATCATCGTGGAAGGAGCCTGCAACAATATCACACCGTCTGCAACCGAGCGGCCTCTGTCTGAGACATTTCGCCTATATTCCATTACAACTTGAATGTTGTCTGATAAAGGAATCTAAATTTGACTTCTCGAAAACTTCTTCGTCAGATGAAAATTGTGGATGAAAATTGTGGATGAAAATGCGAGATGGGATGGGATTTAAAATATCAAGGAAAAGAGAGAGAGAGAAAGAATGAGAGAGAGGGGGGCACGGAGAGAGAAGGGGGGTGGGGAGATTGAGAGAGAAAGAGAGAGAGGGGGTAGGGGTGGGGGTGGGGGCGAGGAGAGAGAGAGAAAGAGAGAGAGAGAGAGAGAAAGGGAGGGGGTGGGGGCGAGGAGAGAGAAGAGAGAGAGAGAGAGAAAAAGAGAGACAGACAGAGAGAGAGACAGAAACAGAGGCAGACAGAGACAGAAAGATAGAAATAGAAAGAGGTAGAGAGAGAGAGTGGAGAGAGAGGGGGCGCGGGAGGAAAGAGAGGAAGGGAAAGAAAGAGAGAGGGGGGCGTGGGGGAGACCCAGGAAAGAGAGAGAAAGAGAGAGAGAGAGAGGAAGAGATAGATAGAAAAAGAGTGAGAGAGCGCAAGAAAGAGAAAGACAGGAAATAAATAAAGCGAGAAGAAAGGGAAAAATAGAACCGACAAATATACCCACACCACAAAACAAACCAAAAAAAAACAAAAAAAAGAAACATATATACACAAGACACATACTCCAATGCAGATCCCAACATACACTTCCCTTCAGCTGCGTCATAACACTGTTATGAGTCTGCAATTAACATCTTCGCTCCTCCGCCATTTTGTCTTGCAACTCTCCACGTTAGCAAGGCTGTAAATCCCGGTATAATTCACGACCTTTTCTCTAGT
>NW_028234413.1:38017428-38019928 GCF_977035675.1 Penaeus japonicus | reverse complement strand
CGATCTTTATCGATCTATCTATCTATAAGTCTATCTATCAATATATTCATCTTACTATCTCCTGCTCTCTCCATTTGTCTATTTATATCTATCGATATAAATCTATTTATCTGTAGCTAGCTAGTTCGATCTATTTACCTATCTATAACCGTCTATCTATGTCTATTTATCTATCACTATCTATCTATGTTTGTTTATCTTCTATGACAACTGCTCTATCTGTTCCAATTATCTTTTTCCTGTTTAGGGGGTGATGAATGGGAACAACGGGATTATCACAAATGATTGTTATTAAAACTGAAATCCTCTTTATATAACTTTAACTATATCATATAACATGATAAAAGATGAAGAGAGAAATATATGTATATATATAGAGAGAGGAGAGAGTAACAAAATAAAGGAGAAGAGAGTGTGAGGAACAGATAGAGATAAAGGAAGAAATAGAGAAAGAAAGAAATAGATAGAATATTTTGGGATAGATGGAGAGGTAAGGAGCGACAGAAGGAGAATGATTTGAGAGGCGTAGAGTTCGAGAGACAAAGAAAAATCTAAAGAGACGAGAGAGTGGACTAAATAATAGAAGAAATAGAGAGTAACTGAAAAATAGAGAAAGAAATTCGAGAATAGAGTAAGATAGATACATATGTCGAGAGAGAAAGAGAGAGTAGGAGAGGAGAGAATAAATTTTTTGAAAAAGGGGCAGACCAGGTGAGGAACAGATAGAGATAAATAAGAAATACACCAATAGAGATAGAAAGAAATTGAGAGGATTGATAGATACATTCATTAAGAGATGAGAGAGAGGAGAGAGAGAAGAGAGAGCGAAGTGAGCAGAGAGAGAGAGAGAGAGAGAGAATAAAGAAAAAGCGAGGAGGACTTGTAAGTCGAAGAAAGCAAACAGATAGTAGATAGAAAGGAAGACAGAATAGAGTTAAAAGAAAAAATAGCGTAATAGATAGTCGCGATAGAGATTGAGAGAGGAGCGAGGAAGCTAGAGAGAAGAAGGAATAAGAACGCGGGGGAGAGATGGCGCTGGTCCCGAGAGAGAGGGGAGAGAGAGAGAGAGAGCAGATAGCGAATAAATAGAAAATAGAGATTGTTTTTTTGTTGTTGTTGTTTTTTTTGTGAGAAACTAGATATGAGATAAAGGAAGGAATAGAGAAGAAGAAAGAAATAGTTTTGTGTGTGAGCGAGATAGAGAGTGGAGAGAGAGAGAGAGAGATCGAGCGAGATGGGAGAGGAGAGAGAGAGAGAGAAGCGAGAAGAGAGAGAGAGAGAGATGAGAGAGAGAGAGAGACGTGAGAGAGAGAGAGCATAATGAGAACACGAGAGTGTGTAGCAAACCGATACTTGTGTGAGATTAAAGAAGGAATAAGAGGAAAGAAAGAAAGAAATAAGATAGATAGAGGGTGAGAGCGAGAGAGAGAGAGAGAGTAAGAGAGAGATGAGAGAGAGAGAGAGAGATGAACGAGACAGAGAGAGAGAGGAGAGAGAGAGATAGAGAATAAAAATAAAAAGAGAGCTTTGGAGAAAAACAGATAGAGATATATAAAAAAGGAAGTAATAGAGAAAGAAAGAAAGAAGAGTAGATAGACGGGAGAGAGGTGAATAAGAGAGGAAGGAAGAGGAAGGAGAGGAGGATGGAGAGGAGAGAGAGAGAGAGAGAGAGTGTGGACGAGAGAGAGAGTAGAGAGAGAGAGATGAGAGGAGTGACGAGTAGTTTAGAGAGAGAGTTTTTTTTGGAGGGAAGAGAGAGGATGAAGGAGAGAGTGGAGTGAAGGAAGCGAAGAGATGAGGATGGGAGAGGGGAGAAAGAGAGATTTTTGAGTGAGGACGAGGAAGGTGAGAGGAGATGCGTGTGAAGAGAGAGAAGAGGAGGAAGAGAGAGAGGAGACGAGAGACGAGAGGAGGAGAGGAGAGATTGGCAGGCGCAGTCACACAACGAATATTGTTTTGCATCTAGAGCGGGGACAAACACGTCACAGTTAATGCACTGATCGCCGAACGGGTTAATTTTTTCACCTCTGATCGCAAAAAGGGAAAACGAACGAGCGTGAGTGAGAGCGAGTGAGAGTGTGAAGAGGCGATGCTCTGAGGGATGCTCTATGTTTCACGAGTTAGAGTAGAAAGAAAACCGAAGGATTTGTTGTACGAACTGGTGATGGGGACGTCATGAGTACTTGTTCTCATTTGTGTTCTGTTTGTTTATTTATCTCTCTCCCTCTGTATTCTCTTCTCTCTCCTCTCTCTCTCATCTTCCCTCTCCATCATTATAAATTATATATATTATCTCTATATATATATATATTAATGAGTAAATTATATTATATTTATTTCATCTAGCTTTACGCTCCTCTACGTTCTCATTCTCTTTACCTCTCTCATATCTCGACCTCGCAGCTCTCCTCTTCTAGTTAGGGATAGTTCACCCGATATATTCCCCTCATCGCTCCTCTCTCCTCTTCCCTCTTCTCTCTCTCTCTCTCTCTCTCTCTCT
>NW_028234413.1:38004928-38007428 GCF_977035675.1 Penaeus japonicus | reverse complement strand
GAGTGTGTGTGTCTGCTTGTGTGTGTGTGTGTGTGTATCTTAATAGCGATTCAACTATCAATTTTAACGGACGGGAACACCACTATTATACACGCATTACACAACATTTATGCAACAGAAAGTAACGAGTTTCAACCCCAGTCAGTTGCGTCACCAGGAATGTGTGTTCTTAACCAATTCCTTTCGTCAACCCGGACTATCAAAAAATTGTAAACTTTTATTCAGCTATTTACTATTATTAGCTACTTGCGTCAAGCCACAAGTTGCCACATCCAATATTCTAACTTCAGAAGTAGCAATTAAATATGATGAAAGATAAGAGGAGAAATGTTGGGTAGGTAGAGATCGGCAACATTCGTGTTTTTTTTTTTTTTTTTTTTTTTTTTTTTTTTTTTCTTGCGCGGGGGGGGGGGGGTTGCAATACGGAGGTTTTTCTTGTCTGAAATGGCGGACATTATTAGCAACAATTAGTAACAATGATTAACGAAGTTGAGGATGGCAAGGTATCCAGATTGTGCACCATCATGAATCTTGATTGATATGCTGTTTATGGAATCAGAATTATTGTTTTGATAACAAGTGGATACTGATAGTTCATTTGGCATTCTGACCAGGACAGCTATAGGGAAATAGAATTCAATGGAAAAAGGAAAAGAGTATTGCATGCTGTGTTCATTTTTAGGGTAGAGTGATTTTGACTTAAAATCCTATTAGATCCAGAGTTTTCAAATAAAAATCTTAAATCCCCAAGACAACTAGGCCCAAAATTGCCCGTTTGGATAACACTGATTATATTAAATACATACATGCACAATAAACAAAACAAATACGACATACAACACATACACCATACAACACACACACACACACACACACACACACCCACCCACGCACACACACAGGCACACACACACACACACACACACACACACACACACACACACACACACACATATAAATATATATAAATATATATATACATATATATATATATATAATATTATTTATAATATATATATATATATATATATTTACATTACATAGATACATATATATAATATATATAAATGCGTGTTTATATATATTATAGTAGTCACGCTTTCAAACTGCCAAGTATAACATAGTTTGGTTTTGACTGGCATGAGATTCCACATATGACATATAAACTACCTTGATTGAGTGTCATGACCGCTCTGACCTAATTTCATGGCACGGGATTACCCTTCCACATGCATCCCAGTGGCATGAGGGTTACTCTGCCCTTCCCTCTTATGCACTTAATCATTTTCCATATTCGGATCGCATTGCAAAGTGGTCTCCGATGCAACTTTCAATTCATTTCGAAAAGGTCATATAAGGAAAAACATCTGAAATATAGACATGAACGTGTGTGTCTGGTAAAGCTTGATACTTGTTTAAGCTTCTTGAAAGATATGAAAAATGAAAAAATAAAATGCATTAGGGCTTCGAAAGTTCAGACCCCCCCCCCCCCCCAAAAAAAAAAAAAAAAAAAAAAAAAAAAAAAAAAACATCAACAAAAAATACTGATAAAGTTCACATCAGGTTGAGAGGATTTCACTCATCTAAGTCAATACCAAAATATCAACTCGCAAAATAGCCAGCTTCGGTTAAAAGTGCAAAAGCAATTTACTTAAGGCTATTAACACCTTCAACAGAAGAAGGCGAGCCAACTAAACTCTAGAAGCTCAGAAAAAAAGGAAGTGTGAGAGAGAGTTAGCTTCAACGGAACCTAAATTAAGATGAAAGTACTCAATAGTTTGTGTCATATGCAATCCCGCTCGTTTACAAAACGATCAGTGTGCAATTTCGGTACTCCGGTTTGAATTTCTTATTGGGAATTATCCTTTGTTTCGGATTTATTTTTGTCTTTTGGATTATCTATGGTTATTTATTTTCTTTTTTGTCTATTCACGTGTTCACATATCATTGCTGTTTCGATTTTTATTTGGTTGGTTTATTAATGTCGTTGTTGTCTTTATCATAGCTATCATGATCGTTATCATCATTATTTTTTTTTATCATTATTATCATAATCATCATTATTAGTAGTATTTTCATTATCCTTTTCTGCCATTATTACCATCATTGTTATCATCATCATTACTGTAATTGTTATGATTACCATTATCATTATCATTATCATTAATATGAATATCATTGCTTTTATGAAAATAATTATTATTTTTACTATCATTACGACATCATCATTATCATTATAATCATCATTATCATTATAATAATACTCAATCATTTATGCCACGTAGTTTGTTGTTGATGCTGTTGTTGTACCCATAATCTTTTTCTCTCTCTTCATGCTTTACAATTCCCTCTTTCATTTAATTTTATTCAAGACCCTGTATGCTGCCAGAGACACACACAGGAGGAGCCAGGTGTTGCAATAATCAATTGCACTTCAAGTATTCATTTAACTTTATAAAATATTCAGTGTTGTGGCAGATATACACACAAATAAACATGT
>NW_028234413.1:37959928-37964928 GCF_977035675.1 Penaeus japonicus | reverse complement strand
TTTGCATTTCTGTGCATTTACGTTTTGCTTATGGTGATGTATGCTTTACGATATTAAGCATGTATGCTCAATCATGCATATACTCTATATAAGCTTTAGAAGCTTTTTTCAATTATTGAATTATCACAATTACCAACCAGTTAGCTTACAGACAGGTAGCTTCTTCAACGCAACATCATTAGTAGATCTACGTTCAATTAGTATGCATTACGTTCAATCAGTATGGATGCTTGAACTAACAACCACCGAGCGCAGACTAAAGAGCGACATAGCGTCCTGACCACGAGACAACAGAGCACCGCATTATGGACCGTAAACCACCCCTTTCGACAGGTGTTGCATGTCATTGTGTTGCCTCTGAAACGGCGTGTCGACTAGATCAGGCATAAGCTGTTTGATGGGCGCTGGCTCCTGGTTAGAGCCATACCGCCCTTGTTATCGAGGGTAGCGTGGGTGTGTGGGTGTGGGTGTGTGGGTGTGTGAGTACCCATGTCATCGACGACAGTGTGTGTGTGTGCGTGTGTGTGCGTGTGTGTGTGTGTGTGCGTGTGTATGTGTGAGGGAGAGCAGTTATGGCGGCCCTCGTTAGCTCAGTCATGAGGCTGATGGATGGACGGACGGCGAGTGCTTCGATACTCGTCCCTTTCGGCTTCGGGTCATGGAGGAGAGGAAGGACGAATGGCCATGCAGAGAGGGAGGAGGGGGGAGAAGAAGGCGAGTGAGAGAGAGAGAGAGAGAGAGAGAGAGAGAGAGGGAGAGTTCAAATTCAAATTCAATTCAAAATACTTTATTCTATCAACTACAAGAGAGAGGTCGAGAAGAAGGCGTGAGAGAGAGAGAGAGAGAGAGAGAGAGAAAGAAAGAAAAGAGAGAGAGAGAGAGAAAGATAAAAAAAAATAAAAATAAAAAGGAAGTGAGGGAGAGTCATTTCAGCAAATACATACACAGAGCAAGGAAGAGAGAGTAAGACCATGCCGATAAAGAGAAGGAAGAAGAAGAACAAGCCGTTATCCCGTCTGAGTGATTAGACTGAACGCTGCGAGTACGAGAGAGAGAGAGAGAGAGAGAGAGAGAGAGAGAGAGAGAGAGAGAGAGAGAGAGAGAGAGAAAGAAAAAAAACGACTTTGATTGAGTTCTGGACAGGAAGTTAGTGTTCTTTCTGTGCGTCTTGTTTCTGATATATTGTTGCTTCGCGGGAATGCATTAATATCAAGCAGATTACGTGGATGATTGAGTTAGCTGGCGCTCAGATCTCTGATGTTTTTATCTGATTTAGAGACGTTCATTGATTAAAACACACACACGCACACGTACACACACGCACATACACACACACACATACACGCACACACGCACACACACGCACACGCACATACACACACACACACACACACACACACACACACACACACGAGGATAATGATGATGATTATACTGACAATTATGATGATGATGACGATGATGAGTGTATGATGTTAAGAATAATACTGTAGATAAGGTTGATGACAGCATTAGATTAAACCAACATAAAGAAAAAAATCGAAAATGTCATCAAGGTTAGTTCTGCTTTTTATGGTCCTGATCTGCTTGCTGGATTATTTTGATATGCGTTACGTTTTATAGATAAGCCGACGAAGAATCTTTTCGAATTAAGATGTTCAGTGAGCTATCATTTCCGACGTTTTTTATCATTGCAGAAGCAACTTCATCATCATCACTCTCTTACTGATTACCATCATCAGTATTATTATCATTATTGGCATTAGCTCTACTACTACAGTACTAGTATTGTCATTATCATTATCATGATTATGCCTTGTAATATTTTCATCATAAATGATGGCAGATGCGGACGTGTGTGGTGTGTGTGTGTGTGTGTGTGTGTGTATGTGTGTGTGTGTTTGTGTGTGTGTTTGTTTGTGTCAGTGATGTACGTGTGTGTGTTTGATGTGTGGTGTGTGTGTGTGTGTGTGTGTGTGTATGTGTGTGTGTTTGTGTGAGTCTGTGATGTATGTGTGTGTGTGTTTGTTTCTTGCATGTGTTTCTACTTCCGCACGCATGTGTGACTAAGTAAAAATGCAAATGAGTTGAAACTCCGTCTTCCCCAGTAAATGCTCCAAATTAATTGTTCCCTTTAAGATAATTAGCTGTTTCACTTCATCATCAATCAGACTCCCCAACTTGGGCTAAATTAAGGCCATTATTCAGCTATTTATTCGGACAGATCGGCAATCAGTCTTTTATTTATCTCGAGTCATTCAGAATTCCTCGGAAACTTTATTGATCGGGATGCTGATAGAGGCATGATATGCAGTTCTTTATCTTTGGTATTTTTTATTTGCATTTCTGTGGATCTATGTTTTACTTATGATTATATATATATTCTTATGATATATATATATATATATATATATATATATATATATATATATGTGTGTGTGTGTGTGTGTGTGTGTGTGTGTGTGTGTGTGTGTGTGTGTGTATACGTTATATATGCTCTAGAATTTTATTGATTTTTTTTTTTTTTTTTTTTTTTTTGTAATTTCCTTTTTATTATAATAATTATCCTCACTATCATTCTCATCCTTAGTATGAGGATTATTATTACCATTATTATTGGCAAACAATGATGGTATCCGTATGAAGATGATGATGATTATGATAATAAGAATAATATCAATAAAGATATTATTAATGATACCAGTAACAATGATAATGATTCTCATAATCAGAATAATGATAACAACAATAATAAAATTATTGTGATGATACGGATAACACTTGTTATAATTATAGTAACAGAATAGTAGTAATAATAACAATGATACTATTAATGATAATGGTATTGATAATGATGATAATAATAATGATAATTATCATGATAAAGATAATCATAATGATAATGATAGTAATAATAATAACATGATAACGATAATATTAAGGTAGTGGCAGAGTTTAGTTAGAATAAGTGCCTATTTCAGTGCCAAGGTAATCAGAGACACTGTTTCTGATAACAATAATAGCGATAGCAATAATTGTAATGATTATAATTATTATAATGATGATAGTGATAATAATGATAAGGATAATTATGATAACAATACTGATGATAATGATAATGATAATAGCGACATTGATGATGATAATAATAATGATAATAGCAATATTGATGATGTTAATAATAATGATAATAGCAATATTGATTATGATCATAATAATGATAATAGCAATATTGATGATCATAATAATGATGATAGCAACATTGATGATGATAATAATGATGATAATAGCAATATTGATGATCATAATAATGATGATAGCAACATTGATGATGATAATAATGATGATAATAGCAATATTGATGATGATAATGATACTGATAAATATTATATTAATGACGACAGTGATAGTAACAATATCAATGATGACAATAAAAAATAACGTTATCTATCCTAATGATAATGATAATTACATCAATAACAACAACAGTGATGTTGATGACGATAATGATAATTTTGATGATAAAGGAAAAACGTAATTATATAACGTCATTACGTGTAGTTGTATTTTTTGTGTTCTATAAACTTTGTCTTCGTTTTTCTCTCTCTCTCTTATTTTTGGAAGGAAGTTAACAGCATAATTAATTTTGTGTGCAATTTACTTACTGTTTTGTACGTCCTTGAATGTGGTATGCACAGCCCTTGCATACGAACTCACACTCCCCCCCCACCCCTACCTTACCTCCTCCCCTGTCGATGCAACCCCTCCCCCTCCTCCTCCCCCGTCCAGGATCCTGCAGGGGGGCTCGTTTTTTTTCTTTTCTTTCTTTCTTTCTTTCTTTTTTTTCATACGGATGACGTTAATCATGCGAAAGAGATAGTTACCATAATCTGATTAGATTTCCCAATCCTTAAGAATATGAGAGTCTTGCTTGGAGGCTGTCATTCAATATTTATCAGCAATCATTGTTATCATCTAAGATCAGAAACAATTTTTTTTCTTTTGTGTGATATACGTGTATATATATATATATATTTATATATATATATATATATATATATATATATTTATATATATATATATATATATGTATGTGTATGTATGTATATATATGGTATATATAATATATATATATATATATATATATATATATATATGTTTTATATATATATATAATTTATATATCAATATATAATCTTAGTGCTTATTCATTATGCAAGTATAAGTTCTTATTCTTATCATAATAAGATAGATTCAAGATTTCGGATGTAAAGTGAAAATAGTGCTCAGTACCGTTGATTATATTTGGTACACGTATCATTTTCGATCGTTCTAGTACGTGACCTAATATCTATCACTAATCCCCCCTAAGGTCAGGAATTAGCTCACTAGCACAAGGGACACCATGACCCAATATCTATCACTAATCTTCTCTAAGGTCAGGAGTTAGCACACTAGCACAAGGGACACCATGACCTGATTTTGGAGACGTGTTTGATAGCGGCTGGATCATCACACAATCACAAAAAAATCTCCTTAGATCTGCCCTCCACCGCACGCCCTGTCTGTTCCGATCCACTCTCCTTCCTGTGACCTTTGCCTGGGTATTGTTGGGTCTTTGGCGGCGACCTGAGGTGGTTTCGACTTCGTTTGACAAGTTCTTGGGCTGTTGAAGAACTTGCGGACTGTCGCTGAGGCGGTTTCTTGCTGTGTCCGGAACAAAGGGTTGTGTCAGGTCGTGTCTCCGGTCGTGTTCCAGGTCATGGCTCAGGTCGTGTCCCAGGTCGTATCTCAGGTCATGTTTCAGGTCGTGTTTCAGGTCGTGTTTCAGGTCATGTCTTAGGTCATGTTTCAGGTCATGTTTCAGGTCGTGTTTCAGGTCATGTATCAGGTCGTGTTTCAGGTCATGTTTTAGGTCGTGTTTCAGGTCATGTTTCAGGTCGTGTTTCAAGTCGTGTTTCAGGTCATGTTTCAGGTCGTGTTTCAGGTCGTGTTTCAGA
>NW_028234413.1:37939928-37949928 GCF_977035675.1 Penaeus japonicus | reverse complement strand
GGGGAAGGGGGGGGGGGAGAAGTTACATGCTATATCTAGGAGAGGCGGAAGGGAGATAACACCACAGATGAGTTGCTAAAGATGAGAAAACACGATACGAACAAGTTGTTGCTATCACTGTGGCGAGTTGTGTTAACAAGAAGCAAGCGAGAGGGAGAATGAAGAGGAAAAACATAACTCAAAACATGGAAACACATTGTGGCCAGCCAGTTAGCTTTTACTTTTATCATCTCTGTATGCGATCGCTTGATACAACAGAAAGGAATACTTTTTTTTTTGACAACAGGGTCATTATTTTGTTTGTTTCCACGACCAGACTCGCTTTTGGAAAATATCAGATGCATATCTTCGCTTTAAGGGAAATCCACCATCATCAAACATTATTTCCAATGTTCCATCACTTACTTTTGTTTATCTAATCTATCAAGAAACTAATTATCAAACTCACTAACAAGGCATTCTTCCCCCAACACCTATCCTTAGGTCGATCGTGTGTAGTGTACCGTTTTTATGTTCTTTAACGCACTTTACACTCTTCTCTGAGACGGCAAAGATGGCAGGCAGCTTATTTTCTCAAAGCGATTCAAAGCGATTCTCTGCCTGGAAATATTTACGAATGTCACCAGGATAGTTTTAATTTAAAAAATAAAGTCTGCAGATAATCAGCTACACTTCAACATCCCAATAAGCTGTTTTATCTATCGTCTATCTATTCATACTATAAAAAAAAAACATTTTATGCAGCCATTATATTAATATTATGCACCTGGAATAGATTTCATCACCTTTGTATTGGTAAGAAATCATTAATCTACACTCCTTAGTAAGAGATCCGAGTTAAGGGGGGTGGGAGATCTTTTAGATAACTATCAATATTTTGAACGTATGAATTCATATTCAAGTTTTTTTTATAAAGTTCAGAAGAAAAGGTCGCTTGGAAAGGGATTAGTTCACAATAGTGGATGGAATTTTGGATTTATCGATGTATGCGATGTTATTCTCATGTAATATGTGATATGGATGTTTATAAATATTACGAATGTCACCAGGAGATAATTTTAAATATGTAAAAAATAAAGTCTGCAGATAATCACGAGCAACACTACAAACACCCAAATAAGCTGATTTATCAACGCTATCTATTCATACTCTAAAAAAAAACATTTTATGCAGCCTATAAAATTAAACTATAATGCATCCTGGAAATAGTTTTCATCACCCTTTGTATTGGTAAAAAATCCATTAATCAACACCCCTTCAGACATAATGATCTTTTTACAAATCAATAATTGTTGACTTATGAATTCATATTCAAGTTTTTTTATAAATTCAAAGAAAAGGTTCGCTTGGAAGGGATTAGTTCTCACAATATGATGGAATATTGGATTTAATCGTTGTATGCGATGTTATTCTCATGTAATAAGTGATATGGATGTTTATATCTGTATTATCTGTTGAATCTATCTATCAAATTTGAGAATATAATTATGTAATATAGTAATATTAATAAAAAGATAGAATAGATAGAAAGTAATTGATAGGAGAGATATAGAAAGAGAGATAGTAAGATAGATAAATAGATAGATAATGGGAGATGAGAGAAAAAAAAAAGATAGATCGAAGAGATAAACATACACGTATGTATACATATACATACATATATGTGTATGTATAACATAATAGCTAAACATATATACAAATATATAAATACAATCCATACATAAAAAATACGTAAACACAAATATAAATACATGAATACATATATAAGAATACATTACACATATATAAATACATATAAACATATAAAAACATATATAACACTATATAAATAAACGCAACATATATAGACGAAAAAAAAAAAAAAAAAATCAAACAGAAGTTCGAACCTGGCCACTTTGATTCCCGCGTCATGAACAGGCCATGTCCAGAGTAATGAAAAGCATGAAGAAATCACTCATTTATGACACGACAGGCTCCACTCTGAATAGATTTACCACATACTGTAAACCAAATAGAGAGAATGAATAAAATACAGAATACAGAAAAGGTATCTTCCGGGACACAGACAAGAGAAATCGTTTTAAAAGAATAACGTGAAGAAGGAAAATTAGGTGAAAAAAGAAAAAAAAGGGGGGGAAGGGGGGGGGGGAGAAGTTACATGCTATATCTAGGAGAGGCGGAAGGGAGATAACACCACAGATGAGTTGCTAAAGATGAGAAAACACGATACGAACAAGAAGTGAAAGTCAATCTCTGTGGCAGAGTTGTGTTAACAAGAAGCAAGCGAGAGGGAGAACGAAGAGGAAAAACATAACTCAAAACATGGAAACACATTGTGGACCAGCCAGATAGCTATTTACTTTTTTATCCCTGTATCTATCTTTTATGTATTAGTATAATAGATTAGATATGTATCCGATAATAAATAATAGATAGATAGATAGTAGAAGTAATACAGAGAGAGAGAAGAGATAGTAGAAGATAGATTATTAGTAGATAGAGAGAGAGAAAAAAAAAGATAGATAGAGAGATAAATACACGTATATATACATATACATACATATATGTGTATGTATACATATCTATACATATATACATATATATAAATACATACATACATATATAAATACGTATACACATATATAAATACATGTATACATATATAAATACATGTACACATATATAAATACATATATACATATAAATACATATATACATATATAAACGCAACATATATAACGATAATAAAAAAAAAAAATCAAACAGAAATTCGAACGCTGGCCACTTGAGTCCGCGTCTGAACTGGCCATGTCAAAATTATGAAAGCATGAAGAAATCACTCATTTATGACACGACAGGCTCGACTCTGAATAGATTTACCACATACTATAAAACAAATAAAGAGAATGAATAAAATACAGAATACAGAAAGGTATCTTCCGGGACACAGACAAGAGAAATCGTTTTAAAAGAATAACGTGAAGAAGGAAAATTAGGGGAAAAAAGAAAAAAAAGGGGGGAGAAGGGGGGGGGGGGGGGGGGGGAAAGAAGTTACATGCTATATCTAGGAGAGGCGGAAGGGAGATAACACCACAGATGAGTTGCTAAAGATGAGAAAACACGATACGAACAAGTTGTTGCTATCACTGTGGCGAGTTGTGTTAACAAGAAGCAAGCGAGAGGGAGAATGAGGAGGAAAAACATAACTCAAAACATGGAAACACATTGTGGCATCCAGAAAGGAACTAAAAAAATACATTTTATGCAGCCATTATATTAATATTATGCACCTGGAATAGATTTCATCACCTTTGTATTGGTAAGAAATCATTAATCTACACTCCTTAAGACATGAATGAAGTCTTTTACTATCAATATTTTGAACGTATGAATTCATATTCAAGTTTTTTTTATAAAGTTCAGAAGAAAAGGTCGCTTGGAAAGGGATTAGTTCACAATAGTGGATGGAATAACATTATTACTTTCTTCATCTTTTTATTCTCATAAAAAATGTAAATGTTGTTTATCTGTTTATCTGTGTATCTATCTATCTATGTTTTAGTATATATATGTATATATGTATAGATAGATAAATAGATAGATAGATAGATAGTAAGTAGATAGAGAGAGAGAGAGAGAGATAGTAGATAGATAGATAGATAGATAGATAGAGAGAGAGAAAAAAAAAGATAGATAGAGAGATAAATACACGTATATATACATATACATACATATATGTGTATGTATACATATCTATACATATATACATATATATAAATACATACATACATATATAAATACGTATACACATATATAAATACATGTATACATATATAAATACATGTACACATAAAAATACCAATTACCATATAATACATATATACATATATAAACGCAACATATATAACGATAATAAAAAAAAAAAATCAAACAGAAGTTCGAACGCTGGCCACTTGAGTCCGCGTCTGAACTGGCCATGTCAGAATTATGGAAGCATGAAGAAATCACTCATTTATGACACGACAGGCTCCACTCTGAATAGATTTACCACATACTGTAAACCAAATAGAGAGAATGAATAAAATACAGAATACAGAAAAGGTATCTCTGACACAGACATAGAAATCGTTTTACATTAAAAGAATAACTTAAAAGGAAATTAAGTGAACAAAGAAAAAAAAGGGGGAAAGGTGAGGGGGGAGAAGATAACAAGCTATAACTGAGAGGCGGGAAGGGAGATAACACCACAGATGAGTTGCTAAAGATGAAGAAACACATACAACATAGTGTTGCTATCACTGTGGCGAGTTGTGTTAACAAGAAGCAAGCGAGAGGGAGAATGAAGAGGAAAAACATAACCCAAAACATGGAAACAACATGTTGTCCATCCATTATCTTTTACATTTATCATATCTGATGCGATCGCTTGATACAACAGAAAAGGAATACGTTTTTTTGATACAACATAAAGGAATTACAATTGGTCTTTTTTTTTTATTTAATTGACAACGGGTCATTATTTTGTATGTTATCCACACCGAGACTCGCTTCGGAAAATATCACAGCACAATCTTCGCTTAAGGGAAATCCACTCTCAACAGGGTCATTATTTTGTTTGTTTCCACGACCAGACTCGCTTTTGGAAAATATCAGATGCGTATCCTCGCTTTAAGGGAAATCCACCATAATCAAACATTAGTTCCAATGTTCCATCAAGTATCTTTCCCTCTTTTCCTTTGAAAATATCAGATGCATCTCTTCGCTTTAAGGGAAATCCACCCTCATCAAACATTATTTCCAATGTTCCATCACTTACTTTTGTTTAATCAAAACTAGCATAGAAACTAATTAATCAAAACTCACTAACAAGGCCATTTCCCACCTACACCTGACCTTACAGGTCGATCGCTTGAAGTGTAAACCTTTTTCTCGCAATCTTTTGTTTAAATTAATCTATCAAGAAACTTATTACCAAACTCACTAACAACACATTCTTCCCCCAACACCTATCCTTAGGTCGATCGTGTGTAGTGTACCGTTTTTATGTTCTTTAGCACACTTTACACTCTCGAGGGACGGAAAGATTGCAACTTACGCACTTTACCTCTCGAGGGACGGAAAGATGGGGCGGCACATTGTTGTCTCCCTAACAAGGCAATCTCCTAAAAAGCCAACACCTTTCCATAGGTCGATCGATTTTGTTTACCTTTTGTTCGTTCTCACGACTTAACGCACATTACATCACTCGATGACGGAAAGATGGCGGCAGCTTGTTGTCTCACTTCTCCTAAAAACGCATTGTTACACGCACCTTTGGGATCTTTTGTTACGGCATCATCCCACCTTTCTTTCTGTCTTCTTTGTTCTTTGTATCACCCTCTTTCATTGATTTTAAGTATCTCTCATTTTTTTTTCTTAGTTATATCTTCAAGTTTCTTTCTCTTCCTCTCCAAGTCTCCTCTCTCTATCGCTCTCTTTCTCTTTTTTTCTCTCTCTCTCTTTTTCTCTCTATCGTTCTCTCTCTCTTTCTCTCTCTCACTCTCTCTCTACCTCTTTTTCTCTCTCTCTTTCTCTCTCTCTCTCTTTCCTTTCTTTCTTTCTCTCTCTCTCTCTCTCTCCCCCTCTCGCTCTCTCTCTCTCTCTCTCTCTCTCTCTCTCTCTCTCTCTCTCTCTCTCTCTCTCTCTCTCTCTCTCTCTCTCTCTCTCTCTCTCTCTCTCTCTCTCTCTCTCTCTCTCTCTCTCTCTATCGCTCTCTCTCTTGCTCTCTCTCTCTTTATCGCTCTCTCTCTCTATCTATCTATCTATCTATCTATCTATCTATCTATCTATCTATCTATCTATCTTTCTTTCTACCAAACTCCTCCACATCCTACCATAACGAAGAATGTTCGAACATTAATGTATCATCCTGACAAGTCAAACAACGGAAACAACAATCTTACCATTTACTGCTAGGCGCTGATATCACCTACAATCATGAAATAGAATGGCCAAGTGTATCAGAAATTAGAAAGACATCGAAGTGAAAGGAAATAAAAGGTTCCTACAAGTGGCCGAAGGGAGGAAAACAAGTCATCTGGTTACACAGAGACACGAGGCAAAAGAATCTGTGGAACTCTGGAGAATGTTGTGATGGCGTCCTGTTGAAGCGACACTGATGAACAGGAAATGTCTTAGGGAATCTTTATATGAGATTTCGATTATCCTTCCCCGACCGAGATGTTCATCGGAGGAACAATTTGTTCAGATCTCCACTTTTTTTCCTAAAGAATTCGTCAAAAGTTCGTTTTTGTTGTTGTTTTTCTTTCTTTCTTTCTTTCTTTTTTTATGCAAGCCTGTGAGATATCAATATTTTCGGAATGACAAACCTGCGTTGAAGATAATATTCATTAAACAAACTTTCTCTAATACTAATCACGTTGTTATCTCTTCAGCTTGAGTCGCCGATACTGGAGATAACAACCCGAAGGTAGAGGTAGTTGTTACAGGTAGTTTCCATCTACCTTGAACATTCCTAGACCGAACTTTGGAGCCAGTTGTTCAAGGTAGTTAATATCTAACTACAATGAACATTCCTAAACCGAAATAAAGCCCAGTCTTGATGATATACACTGAATAACAAACTATATATATGTGATGATAAATACAGTTACTTGACCGTACCTCTTATCTCGAAGATAGTCCTTTTCATCTGAATTTAATAAAATATATGTTTACATTAATGACTGACAGGTAATATTACACAAGAAATGAATCAACAGCAAAATGTAATTAAGGATAAAATAACAAGACAGACGTGAATTATCAAAGTCGGAGTTCATTCCCGTAGACTTTCAAGGTTTCCCGGATTTTCTTGAAGATCGCAGTGTGTCTTTGTATTTGTTATTTGCTATTTACTAGTTTAATAACTGTAATTTAGAATTAGTGATAATATTAATAATGATAATGGTAATAGTAATGATAACAATAACAATGATAATTGTGGTGATAATGATAATAATAATGATAATGATCAAATTGATGATAATGATGATAATAATTCTAATAACAATAAATCTTAATAATAATAGTAATATTGATTATAATAGTATGTGTTTGTGTGTGTTTGTGTGTGTGTGTGTGTGTGTGAGTGTGTGTATGTGTAATATTTCGACGTTACTAGTGTAAAACACCACTAATGATTAACGTATTTTTTACCAATTATGATTTAGGACGAAGGAACAAAAGAGAAAGTGAATTCTCGATTTTCTCGAATCATTTACCAAAATATAATCATCTCCTGCTTCTTCAGTTTACGGAACAAGGACCACTGCTATTCTCTCTCTCTCTCTCTCTCTCTCTCTCTCTCTCTCTCTCTCTCTCTCTCTCTCTCTCTCTCTCTCTCTCTCTCTCTCTCTTTCATTCTCTATCTTTCTCTCTCTCTCTCTCTCTCTCTCTCTCTCTCTCTCTCTCTCTCTCTCTCTCTCTCTGTCATTCTCTCTCTCTCTGTCATTCTCTCTCTCTATCTCTCTCTCTCTCTCTGTCATTCTCTCTCTCTCTTTCTCTCTCTCTCTCCCCCTCTCTCTCTCTCTCTCTCTATCTATATATCTCTCTCTCTCTCTCTCTCTCTCTCTCTCTCTCTCTCTCTCTCTCTCTCTCTCTCTCTCTCTCTCTCTCTCTCTCTCTCTCTCTCTCTCTCTCTCTCTCTCTCTCTCTCTCTCTGCGCTTCCAGAGCGTGATTATGCTTCTCTCTCTTTTAATTAATCTGTTTACCATCCCGTGCATATCTCTCTCTCTCTCTCTCTCTCTCTCTCTCTCTCTCTCTCTTCTTTTCCCTTATCGTAGATCATGTACATAAATTGGATATCCTCTTATCTCTGCGCCGAACAACATTCATTATAAAAGAAGTCTTTAAAGTTATACGCGCGTATATATTCCTACAAAAAAAATGAAAAACGAAAAAATAATAAATCCATCCCCCCCCCCCTTTCTGCCTTTTCCTTCATCTGAATGCCCGCCGAAGATATATTGTATACAGGGAAGAAAATGCGAATGAACGAAGATTGATAAGAAAAGAAAAGAAAGAAAGAAAAACCAGCCGGACGGAAAATTCGTGGCTCCAACATTTAACGCTAATCCTGACGACATGTTGAGATTAATAAACTTCAAAGGATGCGCGTGGCCGTAAGCCCGCGGCGGCAGAGTGACCGGGAAGGGGAGGCGAGTTTCGCGGAAGCCGAAACGCTACGCTGGGCAGGCTGGCTGGAGGGAGGGAGATGGCCAGCCTCGTGAGACACTGGAGATGGCCTCGTGAGACAGGCTGGAGGGAGATGGCCAGCCTCGTGAGACACTGGAGATGGCCAGCCTCGTGAGACACTGGAGATGGCCTCGTGAGACACTGGAGATGGCCTCGTGAGACACTGGAGATGGCTTCGTGAGACACTGGAGATGGCCTCGTGAGACACTGGAGATGGCCTCGTGAGACACTGGAGATGGCCTCGTGAGACACTGGAGATGGCCTCGTGAGACACTGGAGATGGCCTCGCGAGACACTGGAGATGGCCTCGCGAGACACTGGAGATGGCCAGCCTCGTGAGACACTGGAGATGGCCTCGTGAGACAGCCCTGGAGATGGCCTCGTGAGACACTGGAGATGGCCTCGTGAGACACTGGAGATGGCCTCGTGAGACACTGGAGATGGCCTCGTGAGACACTGGAGATGGCCTCGTGAGACACTGGAGATGGCCTCGTGAGACACTGGAGATGGCCAGCCTCGTGAGACACTGGAGATGGCCTCGTGAGACACTGGAGATGGCCTCGTGAGACACTGGAGATGGCCTCGTGAGACACTGGAGATGGCCAGCCTCGTGAGACACTGGAGATGGCCTCGTGAGACACTGGAGATGGCCTCGTGAGACACTGGAGATGGCCAGCCTCGTGAGACACTGGAGATGGCCTCGTGAGACACTGGAGATGGCCTTCGGGGGGCGGGGTCAGAACCACGAGAGATACCACTGGAGATGGCCTCGTGAGACACTGGAGATGGCCTTCTCGTGAGACGGCCCTGGAGACGCGCTCCTCCTCGTCGGGGGAAATGGAGTCCGGTTTAAGCTGCGAGCGGCGCGGCGGCGAGGGAAGCGGATTAGCTCGAGTCCCCGACCTCTGGACACGAGCTCTGGAGAGGAAGGTCTCGATCGCGCGCGTTCGAACGGGATTCGTGATTCGTTGTTCTTTTGTTTCGTTTTCTGTTTCCTCGGGTTGTTGTTGGGGAGAATCGAGAGAATGGCGACCGGAGCCTCTTTTGTCGAAGGCGTAAAAGAACAGACAGCAGGATGACGGCGCCGGAAAAAGCCCGGTAATTGGACGATATCCAGTTGCAGATGCAATGAGCGCATTATTTCAAACACGATATTTAAGACAAGGAGAGGAGATATACAAGACGAAAGGGTTCGAAAAGTCACAATATAACGGTGTAATTAGCTATTATGATGTCGACTCCTTGTATGGTTGTTTATTAAAGTAAGACTTTAGAAATACTTTTTTGCATTTACAATTCTAAAAGAGAACATTTTTTACATAAACATATATTCATTGAAGTGCGAAAAATAGCAAGGCAAAATACACCATCTCATACACAGTTGATATAAAAAAAAAAAATGATAACAAACCTTACTGACACATTATACAAAAAGCCTATTTATCAACATTAGCATTACAATGAAATACGTTTACACACACTCGTCACTACGCTACCTCCCTCCCTCCCTCTCCTATGAAACCCACCATCGATTTTCTAAACATGTTGACGACGTGTCTCAGCCTCATCGCACAATGCCAGCATTTGAATCATACATCATCGCAGACAGGAACACGACTGACACCTTGCATTAACCTAACGACACGCTCCTTTCCTCTCGCAATAAGACGAAATAGCAAAAGGGGGGAAAATATTTATATATAAAGTATATCAAATTGCAGTGTGATAACCAAGTAAATGCAAGGTGGAAGATTCGCTAAATAT
>NW_028234413.1:37919928-37927428 GCF_977035675.1 Penaeus japonicus | reverse complement strand
TATTTCTCTTCTCCTTCTCTCTTCTCTCTACCTCTCTCAGTCTCTCTCTCCTCTTCTCTCTCCTTCTAATGTCAGTACTATACTGCTATTTATAGTATGAAGAACTATAATTATATATTTAATATTATTATATTATATATTATAGAATTTAGTTGGTATATATATAAAGTTAAATACCATCTCTCTCTCTCTTCCCTTATCTATCGTATCTATCTAGTTTTTATCTCTGCATCTCACTGCTTGACTGAGTTATCATGTGGACTGATATATCTCTGAATATAGATAATTGTCTAGACGTTTCTCTTTTTATTTCTACAAGAAAATTATTTACATCTAAAATCTTCTCCACATCCCAATGGATCTTCAGCCATAAATCATTCATAAAATTAATGATAATAGTATAAATAAAAGATTAGAAATCGTTCTTTCATATTTAGTAATGATGAGTTTTATAAGATAAAAAAATAGATAAATAAAAAAACACACGTCAAATGTTTTCACTATCAATTTTATGAATGTATTGATGTGTTATTTATGTATTTCACTATGGCGTAATTATCATTCCTATCTGATCAATAAGACTGTATTAGTTAAATTAATGGCAAGTAAAAATATATAAGTTCGATGTTGGTTTTTCCTATTCTTTATCGACTCCTTGATTCTGGTTGTAAATTGTGCGCCTAACTGTACGTTGCAAGTTTTGATAACGTGTAATGAATGGCCTGGAGATATTGGTGGATAACAATGATAAATGATAATGGATGATTCATAATTAACAACGCGCGCTGGAATAAACGATAAATAACAATGATGATGATAATGACAAGATAGTGTTAATAAAGATGATGGTAATAATGATGACATTGATAATAATGATAATAATAATAATAAATATAATATATATAATGATAATAATAACTATACTGATAACAATGATAATGATAAGGATAACAATAACAATGATAATGATAAGGATAACAATAACAATGATAATGATGATAACAAAGTGATAATGATAAAGAATATATTGATAATAATAGTAATCATAGTAATCATCATTATGGTGATAATTATAATATCAATAATAACGATGAAAACAATAATAATGATGATAATCATAAAAATGTCTTATAGTTAATGATGCATATGATACTAATGATCACAAGCAATAAGGATGATAACAGATATGATAACCGTAGGATAAATATATAACAACATTAGAATGTGCATTTATTAAGAAGGTAATAGCTGCCGCGATAACATACTTTTGTAATATCAAAATTCTGATGTCTTACATTTAAATGCGTGTGACAAGGACCTTTTCCATAAAGTTACATTTTTTCCAAAAAACTATTAACTGAAATGTGAAGTGTTCGAGATTAACAAAAAAAATAGTTGATTGTCTTTGTTATGGCTAGAGACATTCGTGTTGAAGTTGATGCGTAGAAGAACACATTTACATATTGTGAATGTGTGTATTATGCATATTCTATAATACATTATATATAAATGTATATAATGTGCACGTATATGTATATATATATATTATATATATTATATAATATTATGTGCTATATTAAATATATATATTATGGGTGTGTGTGTGGTGTGTGTGTGTGAGTGTTGTGTGTGTGTGTGTGTGTGTTGATATGTTGTGCTGTGTGTGTTGTGAGGGTTTGTTTAATATAATACACACTATATTATACCATTCATATGTACACACAACACATTATACTGTATATATATAAATATATATATATATATCTGTCTATATTTAATTATATATCTTATTAATATATATACATCAATTACAAGATTTAAAAGTAATGTTGCGTTTGTGTGTTCCATTGCACAACCATTTTTACTAAGCTATCCACATAAATTTACGGGTTCAACCATATCCGAAATACTTAACCCCTTAAGATATGGTAATATAAAAAGGTCATAGGATGATATTCGCATATACCCCAGTGCTAGAATGATCGCTCACTCGTTCCTACAGGAAAAAATATTAACAATACAAACAATAACACCTCATAGACTTTTCATCTTTCACGGCATTGCATACCTTGCTAAAGAGAAAGGCAAAATATGCCGAACGAAGACCAGCTCCCCCCCCCCTCGTGCCCTTCTACAAGTTAACAAGATATATATATTTTATATATATATATATATATATATTATATATATATACATACATATATACATAAAAATATATACAAACAGACTGATAGACCGACAGGGCAATAAAAAAAAAAAAAAAAAAAAAAAAAAAAAAAAAAAAAGAAATACAAACAGGCATTCACAACAAACAACATCCGCATCCCAAAACCATCAGAGACATTTAACCACCCAGGCACTTAAATAGGCAATCCAGCTCTAGGTCGCGCATGTTGCAGGGAAAAAACGCAACTTTAACGCCAGCCTCCGCCGCCTCGCGTTGAAATAAAAATTACCTCCCAACGCCGCTGATGAATCCGGCCGTTTCCTTTTGTTAATGGCGACACGGAGGAGGAAACACGGAGTGACGATCCCGGATAATGAGGAAGCGGCGGGAGGCGGCGGGAGGCGGCTCTTTTTGTCCCGGATTCCCAGGGGGTTGGACGGCTGACAGAGGGTTTTAAATCACGACGGAGGGGAGGGGGAGGGGGGGGGGGGGTGGTGAGGGGGGGGGGGGGGGGGGCAGCATGGGCAGGGGGTGGGGGAGATTGGAGGGGGGGGGTGGGGGGGGGGTGGGGGGGGGGGGGTGAGGTGGAGGGGGGGGGGGGGGGGGAGGGGGGGGGGGGGGGGGGGGGGGGGGGTGGGGGGGGGGGGGGGGGTGGTGGGGAGGGGGGGGGGGGGGGGGTGGTGGGGGGGTGGGGGGGGGTGGGTGGGGGGGGTGGGGGGTGGGGAGTTGAGGGGGGTGGGGGGGGGGTTGGGGGGTTGTTATTGAGATTCTGGGGGGTGGGGGGGGTGGGGGGGGGGGGTGGGGGGGAGGGGGGGGGGGGGGGGGGGGGGGGGGGGGGGGGGGGGGTGGTGGGGGGGGAGGGTCGGGGGGGTTTATGGGTGGGGGGGGGGATGGGGGGTGGGGGGGTGGTGTGGGGGGGTGATGGGGAGGGGGGGGGGGGGGTGGTGGGGGGGAGGGGGGGGGGGGTAGATGGTGGGGGAGGAGGGGGGGCAGGGGGCCGGGGGGGGGGGGGGGGGGGGGGGGGGGGTGGGGGGGTGGTGGGGGGTGGTGGGGGGGGGGTGGGGGGGGGGGGGGGGTGGGGGGGGGTGGGGGGGGGGGGGGGGGGATGGGGGGTGGGGTGGGGGGGGGGAGTGGGGGTGGGAGGGGGGGGGGGGGGGGGGGGGGTGGGGGGGGGGGGGGGAGGGGGGGGGTGGTGGTGGGGGGTGGGGGGGGGGGAGGGGGGGGAGGGGAGGGGGATTTTTTGTTTGTTTGTTGTTTTTTTGTTTTTCATTTTTTTTTTGTTTTGTTTTCCATTGTTTGTTTGGTTTTTTGATTTTTTGGGGGGAGGGGGGGGGGGGGGGGGGGAGGGGGGGGGGGGAGCTGGGCGGGGGGGGGGGGGGGGGGGGAGGGGGGGGGGGGGGGGGGGGGGGGGGGGGGGGGGGGGGGGGGGGTGGGGTGGGGGGGGGGGGGGGGTGTGGCGGGGGACGGGGGAGGGGGTGGGGGGGGTGGGGGGTGGGGGGGTGGGGGGGGGGGTGGGGGGTGGTGGCGGAGGGGAGGAGGGGGACTGGGGTGGAGGGATGGGGGGGAAAAGGAAGAAGAGGAAAGTTGGGCAAGAACAGGCTTGTCGTCGCTTCGGATTTTTGCACCTGCGACTGACGAGGGGTGAGAGAGGAGCGATTCGGCCGGCTTATGGAAAAGAGGATTCTGAGAGCGGCGGAGCACGTTTTCTTTTCGTGACGCCGGAAGGGGGGAGGGGGAGCTTGTTTTTGGGGGGGGGTTTAATGTTTGATTATATTATTTTCTTCTCTCTCTCTCTCTCTCTCTCTCCTCTCTCTCTTTTCTCTTCTCTCTATCTCTAATCTCTCTCTCTCTCTCTTCTCTCTCTCTCTCTCTCTCTCTCTCTCTCTCTCTCTCTCTCTCTCTCTCTCTCTCTCTCTCTCTCTCTCTCTCTCTCTCTCACTCTCTCTATCTATCTACCCATCTCTTTCTCTCTCTCTCTTTCTCTCTCTCACTCTCTCTCTCTCTCTCTCTGTTTCTCTCTATCTACCCATTTCTCTCTCTCTCTTCTTTTATTTTTTTTTCTCTCTCTGTCTCTCTCTCTCTCTCTCTCTCTCTATCTATCTATCTATCTATCTATCTATGTCTGTCTATCTATCTATTTCTCTCTATCTATCTACCCATCTCTCTCTCTCACTCTCTCTCTCTTTCTTTCTATCTATCTATCCTTCTATCTATCTATTCATCTCTCTCGTCTCTTTATCATGTGATGATATATCTATATAAATTTCTCGTTTCTTCTTTTTATTTCTACAAGAAAATTATTTTTATCTAAAATCTTCTCCACATCCCAATGGATCTTCAGTCATATAACATTCATAAAATTAATGATAATAGTATAAAATATAAATAGGGGAGAGAGAATTAAGAAAGAAAAGAAAGAAATCGATCGGTTCTTTCATATTTAGAATGACATGAATGTGAGGTTAGATCATTAACTCATTTTTAATTATATATTTTATAAGATTTAAAAAAATAGATAAATAAAAAAAACACACGTCAAATGTTTTCACTATCAATTTTATGAATGTATTGATGTGTTATTCATGTATTGATTAGCTGATTCATTATTACACCATGGCGTAATTATCATTCCATTCATAAGATGTTTAATTAATTCAAGTAAAATTTATACTATTTTTTCCTATTCTTTATCGACCTTAATTGTGTAATTGTCTATGTACTTGCAAGTTTGATAACGTGTAGTGAATGGATATTGTGATAACAATGATAATGATGATTATAATAACAACGACGATAACACAATAACAATGATGATGATAATAATGACAAGATAGTCTTAATAAAGATGACTGCAATAATGATGACATTGATAATAATATCAATAATAATAAATATAATATATATAATGATAATAATAACTATACTGATAATAATGATAATGATAAGGATAACAATAACAAAGATAATAATGATAACAAAGTGATAATGATAAAGAATATATTGATAATAATAGTAATCATAGTAATCATCATTATGGTGATAATTATAATATCAATAATAACGATGAAAACAATAATAATGATGATAATCATAAAAAGATTATAGTAATGATAATGATAATAATGATCACAGCAATAAGGATGATAACAATGATAACAGTAAGGATAATAATAACAACATTAATGACAAGGAGTATAGCTGCCACATAACATATTTTTATATCAAATTCTGATCTTCCATTTAAATGCCATGCTGACAAGAACGTATTTCATAAAGTTACATTTTTTCCCAAAAAAAGTGTTCGAGATTAACAAAAAAAATAGTTGATTGTCTTTGTTATGGCTAGAGACATTCGTGTTGATTTTCATATACACACATATACATATGTGAATGTGTGTATATGCATATCTATATATATATATGTATATATGTGCATTCATATGTATGTATATATATATATATATATATATATATATATATATATATATATATATATATATGTATATATGTGTGTGTGTGTGTGTATGTGTGTGTGTGTGTGTGTGTTATGTGTTTGTGTACATATATACACATATATTTACCATATATATGTACACACACACACACACACACACACACACACACACACACATATATATATATATATATATATATATATATATATATATATATATATATATATATATATATACACACATTCACACAGATATATGTGCGTGTGTGTTCATGCACACATTTTACTAAGCCTAATCCACATAAATTTAGTCAACATAAAAACTTAACCACTTAAGATATGGTAATAATCAAGTCTTAGGATGATATTCGCATATCACAGTCAGATATCACTCGTTCCTTCAGGAAAAAAAATTAACAATAAACAATAACACCTCATAGACTTCATCTTGCACGGATTGCATACATCTTAAAGAAGAAAGGAAATTGCAGAACGAAACCATCTCCCCCCCCCCTCGTGCCCTTCTACAAGTTAACAAGTGAATAACCGTTAACAAATGAATAACCTCCTTTTTTCTTTTCGAGTATCAGGATCCTCCGAGTTCGTTGTGTTTGTGTGTTTGTCTGTTTGTTTATGCTCTTCATTTCTTTATTTCTTTCGAAAAGTTAAGTCCTCCCTCGACGCCAAACGGATATGAAGTAAGCATTAAATGAGACAATTTTCAGTTATAATGATCCAATTGAAACTTTTGTCTACGAAGTTCAAGCGCCTCCTCCAGCAGGTTGCCAGTTGTTAAATAATACTCTTAGTTCTTCGAGGGTTTGGAGTTGGTAAGAAGATACAAGTCCTTCAAAGGCCTTGGGGAGAAGATAATAGGCAGAGTGTGATGGCGAAACACGATTTTTTTTTCCTCTCTCGCTCTCTTTCTCTCTATCTGTCTATCTATATGTATACACACACACACACACACACACACATATATATATGTATATATATAAATATATATATATATATATATACATATATATTTTTTTTTTTTTTTTTTTTTTTTTTTTTTTTTTTTTTCTATGTCTCTTTCTATTTCTCTTTATCTATCTATCTGGCTATCTATCTATCTTTCTATCTATCTATCTTTCAATTTATCTATCTATCTATAAAATATATACATATATATATATATACATATATATTACTCGATCTACCTATCTGTCTCTTTCTTTTTCTAATTCTCTCCTTTTCTCTCTCTCTCTCTCTCTCTCTCTCTCTCTCTCTCTCTCTCTCTCTCTCTCTCTCTCTCTCTCTCTCTCTCTCTCTCTCTCTCTCTCTCTCTCTCTCTCTGCCCGTCTCTCTCTCTCTCTCTCTCTCTCTCTCTCTCTCTCTCTCTCTCTCTCTCTCTCTCTCTCTCTCTCTCTCTCTCTCTCGTCTTTATTTTAAAAATATGCAATATGAATCTATTCCTATTTGAAGGCGAACTCCTGAAGACGGGAATATCAGAGGAAAAATGCAGAGAGGGTTTAGAAATGAAAAGGCATTCGTGTTTTCATTTGGGGAATGGGAATCCGTACTTGCTTTGATATTTGTTATACATGATGTTGCTTTCAGATATTTGCCTGAACTCACACACACACTATCTATCTACCTCTCTGTGTATGTATGTACACACACACACACACACACACACACACATATATATATATATATATATATATATATATATATATATATGTGTGTGTGTGTGTGTGTGTGTGTGTGTGTGTGTGTGTGTGTGTGTATGCATGTATTCAAGTACGGATGTATATACATGTGACATGTGGTGTATAAATATGTGCATACACTTTTTTTTTATAATGCTGACATCTAATTCAACTTTAATTTCACA
>NW_028234413.1:37912428-37914928 GCF_977035675.1 Penaeus japonicus | reverse complement strand
AAAATATATATATATATATATATATATATTATATATATATACTATATATATATATACTATATACATATATATATATTTGTGTATTTGTGTGTGTGTGTGTATGTGTACATATATCTATATGATTTGTATGAGTGCTATGAATCTGTGAACCATTAAAAAAAATAAAAATTGTGTCACGTCTAATATTCGTACCAATACTTATAAAATGAAGTAATATCTCTTATAAAAGGAAAGGAAATTTCAATATGCCACATGAATCAACCAAAGAGATGTTGGGTTGAACACAGTCAATTATCCTTCCATACTTATTTTGATCAATTAAGTTTGAGAATGAAGTTGGTAAGATACATTTGCCTTACTTGTTTCTTATCTTTAAGGCATCATCTTTCTTAGGAGACGTTATAAGTATTATCTGGTATTGTCTGTTATGATTAGCGTTTTTTCCTGAAATATTTAATCATTTTTTTATACATGACGTATTTAAGGTTTTAAGTGGTTTTCTCAGTTGTAGTACTTTAGGGCGTTGATAATAGGGTTTCACTTAGCGAAACAACCGATATCATGCATATGGTTACAGGTGCGGTATATGACCAATAGCTGTCTATCTCTCACATACTAAATAACTTGAAAAATATTACGTAATTCTAGTAGAATTTTTCCCACGTGGTCGGAGGCAGCCGGTAGGCCTGGCACTTCAAGTACCAATAAAGTTTACTGATTATGGCCATATGGCGTGTGTGTTTTTGAACTTGTTAGTCAAATTTTTTCTGTTGTTATTCCGAAAGTACGAAACGGGGGAATCTGTCGTAATTTAATTGTGTCCAAGTTTTCAATAATTAGAGACGGGTAGCATATGTTTTCTCTGAGTGTGGAGTGTGAAATGTGTAGGAAAGAAATGTGTTTAGATTAGCTTTGATGGCTTTCCATGCTCTGATGTCCATGTTTGGTAGCAATTGAAATTTGTTGCTAAATGAAGCGATGATAAAGCAGCTCAGACCAAAATACAAGATACTTGCATACACGTACACACACACACACACACACACCTATATGTATATAATATATATATATATATATATATATAATATTTATATATTGGAATTAATATATATAGATAGATACATATATGTAGTATATATACATATATGTATTTATATATATAAATACATAGATTGGATATATTTATATGTCATATATTATCGATTATATCTATAGAATAGATATATTATATATATTTTTAGATTAATATACATCACCTACAGACAAACGCTCGCACAAACAACACACATCACACACACACGCATCACACTACAACACACATATTATACTTAACAGATATTTATATAGATAAGTATATAATAGATATATATATATATATATATAATATATATATTAGATATAACATATATACACACATGATATAAGAAATAAATGGTGAAGATACGATGTCAACCATCTCAACTTCCGTTCTCTGAGCCTGTTGCATTTAGACAGCGTCATTGCTACTCAACTGAATGTCATTTAGAAAGATTAAACTGAATCTCATTTATGTGGGTTTATCGATATTGTGTGCTGTCTCGGCTGATGCTAGATAATTTGTGAGCTCAGTGGTAATAAGTATCTATTTAAACATGATCTTGGAGCGAATAATCAATCTTTACTATCATTGGCACTGTTCAAATTCGTTATCATATAATCATTGTTTATAATTTATATTTTTTAAGGAGGTATATGCGTATAATTAGTAACCAACAAAAAATGTCAGTATCATCATCTTCAATATCATATCTACACATATTATATCAATTCTCTGGTATTGTCTGTTATGATTAGCGTTTTTTCCTGAAATATTTAATCATTTTTTTATACATTACTAATTAAGGGTATTAAGGTTTTTCAGTTTATTACTTTAGTCTTGAAAATAGTGTTTCATAAGCTAAACACTATATCATGCTATGGTGACAATGTATTATGACAATATGCTGTCTATCTCTCATCATACTAATCTTTAAAAATAGTTACGTAATTTAGTATAATTTTTCCCGTGTAACTATGAGGCGCATTTAGGCCTTTCGCATCAAGTACCAATGAAGTTTACTGATTAAGGCCATATGGCGTGTGTGTTTTTGAACTTGTTAGTCAAATGTTTTCTGTTGTTATTCCGAATACGAAAAGGGGGGAAGTCTGTCTTAATTAAATTGTGTTCCAAGTTTTCCAAGTACTTTAGATACGGGTAGGCATATGGTTTCTCTGAGTGGTTGAGTGTGAAATGTTGGGAAGAAAATGTGTTTAGATTAGCTTTGATGGCTTTCCATGCTCTGATGTCCATGTTTGGTAGCAATTGAAATTTGTTGCTAAATGAAGCGATGATAAAGCAGCTCAGACCAAAATACAAGAAGAAACTTGCCATATAAGTACACACACCACACACACACACACTATATATATATATATATATATTTATATATATGATAATATATATATATATCTATATATATAT
>NW_028234413.1:37884928-37892428 GCF_977035675.1 Penaeus japonicus | reverse complement strand
CATCGTGGATGGGTTAATATTTACAGATTTACATCCATAGGGTATTATGGCTCTGTCAGGGCTACTTCTAGGGTGATAATCATCCAAAATCAGGCAAAATCCATGTTTTTGATGATTTTATCAATAGCACATTAATCCCTTTGTTCAGAATCAAAGGCAAAGGAAGGGGGGGGGAAGGGAATTATCCCCTTATTTCCCATTTTTGTTTCCTTATGGTGATCTTGATATTAACCCTTATATTTCCCAATGTCATTGAGTTAGGCCAGAACTGATACCAAGTTTGTTGCAAAAAGCATTTTCGCAGAAGACAAAAACTTTTGATTCATTGTTTAGTTATTATTATTATTATTTTTATTATCATCATTAATATCATTAGTTAGTTTGTTTACATAGAAGAGGATTACATCCCTTGGAAATAAAAAGTTGATGTACTTTACATGGAAAAAGGCATATGGTGGACCTATTTAAGCATTGCTTTCGTATTAACCCACTCATGACGGGGGCATTCCAGCCTTGCATGTCACAATGCCGGGGCTTTCGAACGCTTAGGCCTAAATCAATTAAATGACTGGCACCATATGGTGCCACCCGGCAACCGGGCCCTTGAATGACCGGTACCGTAGTGTACCACACGTCCAGAGAGGGTTAACCCAGTTAGTGACTTACCGCTATGGATTAGGATTCAGTTAACAGTTCACAGCCAGAGTTAGAAAAAGGAGAGCCAAGGATTCTATAAAAAGGAAATAATGTTGTTATATGCATACTCTCATAGGTCTAGAATTTCAAAGAATTTATTTTTTTTATTTTTTTTTATTATTTTTTTTTTAATAGATATTAAAGCAAAGGTATCCCTGAAGATGGTAATAGAAGAGACCAGGTTACTTTTTATTTGCAAAGCATCATATATGTCACGTAGAATAGTGACATGTTCCATGGGGCAATAACCCATACTGCAAATATGCAAGGTTGATGACAGCAGACTAAAGGAGGTTTTGTCACTTTTTGGAAATGAAGGGAAAAAGGTTTTGTTTTCATCCTTATCTGTTATGTTACGTATTTAGTACAAAAGTAGACCAAAATAACAAAAAACAACAACATAGAAGATGAATTTTGATGCACAGGTACAGATATGCCTACCTGAAAAGAAAAAAAAAAAAGAAAAAAATGTTTATACATATTTTTTTTGTTTTTCAGATCAGGAACTTAAAAACATTATAGACAAACTTGCGCAGTTTGTGGCTCGCAATGGACCTGAGTTTGAGCAGATGACCAAGACCAAACAGAAAGAAAATCCAAAGTTTAGCTTTCTGTTTGGTGGAGAATACTTTAACTATTACCAGTACAAAGTTACAACAGAACAAGCAAGTAAGTAGGCTTTGTCTTGCGTACACACATTGTTATGTAAGGATTGTGATGAACTCAGATCCATTAGTTGGTAAAGCGTTTTGCACATTAGCTGAAATACTGTTTTGATGACTGTTTTATATATATATATATACATCTTTTTTCCTTGTTTGCCAGTGCTGATGAATTTTCATTCAACTCAAGGAAAAGGTGAAGTTTATTTTTTAAGTAGCTGGTATATATATATTTTTTTTCCTTTTTTTTTCTTTAAGCTGAGCAATTCAAATTGCAAACAGTCAATTAGATTTAGTAGATACGTAAGTAGGCAAATTGATGGAAGGTTACAGTTGTAAAATTAGCAAGAAAAGGAAGAGCATCAGCGAAGAAAGGGCAGTGTTGGAAAGATTGAAGATTAGTATGAAATTGGAAATCTTATTTTTTTAGAGATGAGGATTAAGAATGATTGTTGACTTCAAGAAGGTAGAATGGTATAAGAAGATTGTACATAATGGGCAATTTAGAATTCTTAAACTTAGTTTTTTTGTTTTTGTTTTCTTTCTTTTTTAAAATTAGATAGAGATGAACAACAGTGAAATATAAATCCCTTGATTAAAAGAAAAAAGGTGATGATAATACCGTTGGGTAAATTTTAGGGATTGAAAAGATAGGTTTACTCAGGACTCCAGATATCTGTAAAGTGATAAAATGGGCATGAGTACACTAAGGATATTTGAGTGTATTTCAGTGACTCAAATCCAGACACATACTTTGTGCAAGAGTATATGATACAAATAGGATTGGAAAGCTCTAGATTGATAGCAAGATAGCCTAAGTTGTTGATTGAATTATGTTCTGGTATAGATGGAAAGATTGAATTATGTTCTGGTATAGATGGAAAAGTAATTTGATATGTATTTACTGATGTAAGTGTGCAACTGTTTTACATCAATATATTTGTCTTCACGGAAATAGTACTGAAGCATCGCCAGGCCCGGGAACAGCAGCAGCAGCAACAGCAGCCACCCCAACCACAGCAGCCACAGCAGCCGCCCTTGCACCAGGTTCCGCCTCCACCTCAGGGAGCATTTTCAGGTGGAGGTGCTCCTGCCCCTTTCCCAGGCCCGAACTACCCTCCGGCTTATGGCTATCCTCCGACCTCGGCATACCCTGGCGGGGACGTACCGCCCTTCCCCCAGGGAGCAGTCCCTCCGGCTGGCTTTACTCCAGGACAGTATGTCCCTCCACCTCCATCGAACGAACCCCCCACCTCCTTTCCACCTGTGACCACCACCTTCCCCCCCGGAGACCCGAGTTATGCAACCTCCACCTCGTATGCCCCAACTACCACGCCTGAGCCCTTGTTTTCTCACACTCCACAGTCTTTTCCTCCACCTCCTCCGGGGGATGCTACCTACACTGCCCCTCAGGTATGTTGCCCTTTCTCTTGTGGCTAAGATGTCCATAATTGCTGCAGATTGTTTGCTAGCTTTGGGATATAGATTTGCTTTTATTTACATTTATTGTATGTAAGATATCAAACGTTCTATGAAATAGGTAACTCGTATCTTCTTAGGCTGGTGAACCTGGAGCATTTACCAACAACACTCCAGGCTATGTACAGCAGCCACCACCGCCACCACCTCCAACAGTGAATGTTGACACCTTAGCTAACCAGCAGCAACAGCTACAGGAGCAAATTCACCAGAGTGAGCAGAACCTGGCAGCACAACAACAGGTGAGTTAGTTTTAAGTCAGTCATATTTTAGGAAGATGTGAATATGAGGAATGTTTGTGAGAAAGAAAAAAAAATCTTTCATGAAGTATTTGGTAAGTTTGAAATGAATCTGTTTGGCACTCATAATTTTGTTTATCTTTTGAGAATGCCATACCAGGTGGATAACATCAGAAATACTTAATAATGACTGATCGACACTAATGAAGTTATCTTTTTATAAAAGTAAAAAAAATAATTATACTTGTTCAATTACAGGAAGTAGATATTTTGCTCTTACCGAGGCAATATCATACACATATGTGTGAAGTAAGGCACATGGGGTTGTGCCCTTGAAAGATTACATAAATAGAAAAAGATATTATCCTCTTCTGTAAATGTCAGATATTCTTTGTAAAATGTATAACCTGTACATGTAAATGCTGTTGTAAGATTTTGTCAGTTACAAATAATGTTCCTTTATTTAATTCACATTTGCAATGGCAATTCTTATGTAATTTTTTTTGTAATTTTTGTTTGTCTTCTTTATCATCTTTTGCTACTTTTCCTTCAACTGCTACTTCCTCTTTTTTTCTTTTATCTCTTTCTTGTTCCTCTGTTCATGTTTTTCTTGTATGTGTTAAGGTGTGTGTTTGTATGTACTCTAACTATATACTGTGTAATTTTGCAACTCATGATATCTTTTTCCAGGTCCTAGAGCAACAGAAAGATGGCCAAGTCAGGGAGGGCATCTATGTGGCCAGAGGGGAAGTCCTGCGCAATGAGGCGGCTGATCTGGGTTTCTCAACGCATGAGCTGGATGAGCTCTTGGGGCCCATAGTTGAGTCGTGCACCAAGGACTCAATCTCTAATGGCAAGCACTGGATCTTCACCAATGCGCAGACACCAACCAAGAACCACTGGATTGCGCGATACCTCCTCTGGAAGTAAGGAGTCGTTTTACTTATTCTTATTATCCTCTTATGTAATTTCAAATGTTTTGGTTGCTTAACCCCTAAAGACTGCAAAGCATTCAGCTGCATTTAACCCATTCACGCCGGGGCTATTGCGGCTCTGAATGGTCAGAATGCCAGGTTTTTCGAACGCATAAGCCTAACGCCTCAGGATTTTCGGGTGCACTAGCCGCAAGCCTGGGCTGTCCGCTTGCTCACCCCGAGCGCCAATCTTGACCAAATATCTTGTTGCCGGCGTCTGACCCAAAAAACATGAAATGTGTCAGCACATCATCCGGCGTGAATGGGTTAAGGTGTGTTTTTTTAAACTCTTAACAATGGATGACATGATTTGCCATGACACATCATAGCCCAGCTGGTCTTCCTGCCATGGATGTGATATGACGATACGCCTGGGTTTTTTTTTTTGTGACAGTGGCCTGGCACACTGAGCTGATTCGGCGCGTTAGACTAAGCTAATATCAATAAATGATTGATTAAATATTTAAATAGATTAATCTTTCTCAAATGCCGATAAAGTTTGTTTTAAGGTACATATTTATTATTGTCATTATTATTTAATAGTTAAATGTTATTATTAGCAATGGTTGATAATTTGCAATGGATGTTAGGCATGCATTGTAATGGCCATGTAGTTAGATTTTAATTGATTGTTTTTAATTTCAGAGCAACTGCCAACAGTGGTCCATTTACTCATAAACTTCACATCATTTACCTGATGAATGATGTCTTGCATCACTGGTAAGTATAGTCTTAACTAACAAACAAACAAACCAATAACAAAAAAATGTTTTAGGGAGTAGAGAAGCTTTCCTCAGTGGCAAAGAGATTAACTTTTGATATACTGTTCAACAGCAATTCTGAAGAAAGTTCACAAGTAGTTATGGTGTCGTGATGTGTTTTTGAGAAAATATGTGCTTTCATACAAATGATTAGCTCTGCTTGCCATTTGTTCAAAGGGAGTATATTCTTTGAAAAGACACTTGACATTTCTTTCTGTCCTTCTTTAATTCTGGAGAATGATATCAAGTAAGCTCTTACATATGCCATGTGAAGACAGTTTCTGAGGTGATGTCTGAAGGGGTCTAGTTTTTACCTGAGGATCCAACATTATTGTTTGTAGAATTAGCTGGAATGGCATTAGTAAAATGCTGCATATGACATGTTATTGGATACTGTAGTGTACCTCAGTTTTCAGTAAGCATGGCAATGCTGTAGTAATTTTGTAAATTTGATGATATACTGCATATACTTATTATTTGTTTTTTTTTTTGTCTATGGTATTGCTATATTTTTTCTCTAAAAGATATTGCTTTGAAGTAAAAACAAAAACAAAAAACAAATAAAGATAATGATTAAAGTAGATTGGGTCACAGTTAAAGAATACTTACTACCCGTCCTGTTCATTACCATTGACCTTGTAATGGGTTGTCTTTCTTATAATCTGCAGCTTGAGGAAGAAAGGAGAGTCGCAGAAGGAGCCAGTGCTGCTCGTGTAGGCTCCTATTTTCTTTGCTTTGAGATCATGCGATTCTAAAAGATCTTTTGAACAACTTGGGCTTAACAGAGAGAGAAAAAGAGAAAGATCCTGTATGATGATAACGTGTGGAACATGATACTCTTATTAAATGCATTTAGAGTTCTAAGTATACTGTGTTTTGTTTCAAAGTTTTGAAAGTAGTTCAATAGTTGTTGCCTACACAGTTTGCACTTGTCTGTATTTACTAGTTCTTTAGTAGTATAACCATGTAAGTGTCTTTCCCTATGGAATCCATATTTTAGGAACTTCTTGGTTAGCTGGCTTTAATTGTTTATCTTCAAGATATTTACATCATGGCATTATTTGCAGGAAAAAAATTGGTGAAACTTCTAGATCACCAGCCATGATAAGTAATTTGGAGAGGGAACATTAACAAATGTATTCAGGACTGTGACAAATAAGAACAACTTGATAGAAATAAAGTCTGATGTAGTTATAAATGGATAAATTCAAAAGTATTTTTCTTACATACTTACTGGGAGGACTTATAAGGCCATAGCCATTCAATATATTCATATATATTGCCTAGTTCTATTGAACTTTGCATCTTATATGACATCAAAAACTAATTTACTTACTAGCACTTTTATATTTAATCCGTTACCACTGGGTGATGTGATATCACCTCATGTGGTAGCAGCACTTATCTCTGGGGACATGATATTATGCCATGGATTTTGTATGGCCAGTATGCTGGATGATCGTGTGTGCAGCAGATGGACGCGGCCAGATTAGGCAAATAGCCCAAGGCATTAGGCCTGCGCGCTTGAAATACCCTGGCGTTTAGACCAATCAGAGCCAAAACTGCCCTGTCATTATTGGGTTAAATGACAGATTTAAACATAATTGAAACATTACCAACAATGTATGCAACAAGGCCTAGCACCTGCCATTTAACCCATTTGCGCCGGTTGACGTCCTATCATGTGGTCGAAAACTATCCCTGGACCTGGGTGACATCCTGAGACGATGTGCATTTTCTCACCGAGTTCTGGGAGGGGCAATTGTGACGTGCTGAAACGTCAGCAATAGATCGTTAGATTGTTCTCAAATATAATCGTTTTACATAATTTCCTAGACTTTTACTCTAGTTTAGGTGTTTGAGTTTAATCATGCGATAAAACGTTTAAAAAATTACTTCACAGAAAATTTCTGCTTCTTGATCAGTTGAATTAAAAGTTCTGTGAAGATGTCTTTTGTTCCTCCACTGCCACATGTGTGGTGCAGCTGTAGCTCCCAATGTTCTTCATGGTCATGTTATATTATTATATGTATGCTTAACTCCCCCAAACAATGTACCATACAAATAGACATATTCACACTGATAGGTACAAAAAAATTAATTAATTAAAGGATGCCAATGCTGTTATATGCTTTTCTAAAATCTAGAGGTTGGTGTATATACTGTGTGCTACCCATAGTTACAAAGAACAATTTGAAGAATTTTGATATTATTGGTCAAAGTGTATATATGATATAGTAATGGTTCTTTGAGAAAATCAGAGGTTGAATTTGCTTTCAGATTGCTTGTTGAAATTTTCGTTATGGTTTATGGTGTGTGTATTTAGTCACAGCATTTAGCCAGCAGATTTATGTTAACAAAAATATGAAGAGAAGATTTTTCTACCCTCTTAATTTGACATACATTTGATGAGAAGTACAAGTACAAGATCATTCCTAAAATATGGATCTCCTTATCACATGTGACTAAGTTACATTATCAGTAATATTTTTTACTCAACAGCGTAAGGAAAAATGCAGATGACCTGAAGGAGGCCCTCGAAAAGGTTTTAGCCCCCATGTTCTGCAATGCAATGACCGTAGCCTCAGATGACCAGAAATCCAAACTAGACAAGGTAACTTCCGTGCATTAGCTTGTAACGATTGCAATATGTGTTGGCTCTTGTGTTGCAGAATGCTATTACTTTAAT
>NW_028234413.1:37854928-37859928 GCF_977035675.1 Penaeus japonicus | reverse complement strand
CGCCCCCGAGACCTGCCACAGTGGCCTGTACCCCAGTCGAAGCCGGGCAGATACAATATTGTGTCTGCGAACCATGAGTCCGTGTCGGCGATACCTCGGAGGAGTGAGACGGAAGTGGTCGAAATGTTGTATTGATATGCTCTGGGCGCGCTCAGCATCCATGCGGTGGAGAGTAGGGAGAAGAGCGGCAGAGTGTATGATCCGCTTGTAGCAAGGAAGGGAGGGTGTGGCATAGTGAGGCAGCGGCAATTCGCAGGCACTTTTAGCGAGGAGGTCCACCCTGTCGTTGGCAGCTATGCCCACATGGAGGGAATCCATAAAAATATAATGCGGAGGTAGTGTTCCTGGGCTGTAACTAACTGCTGAAGGGTCTGGGGGATGATTGAGCGATGTGAAGCAGCTGTGGGGACGATATGGCTTGAGGGCAGACTGGGAGTCACACATCACTGCACCATTTACTCGTCGCTGACAGATGAAGTTGACAGCCAGCAGGAGTGCCTGTAGCTCGCAGTACGTGGAGCTGGAAGAGTTAGGTAATCTGCGACACACCCAGCCTTCTTCTGGCAGGTCCACATCAGGAGAGTAGATGGCGCAGCCTGCACTGCCATCTCGTTGCACGGACCCATCCACATAGATATGGTTCGCGGCAGGGATGGAGGAGGAGAGTGTGGCAATGTGCTCCAGAGCAAGTTGTTTCTGGAGAGGCGGAGGGTCTGTCTTGGAGGTGGGCGTGAAGGTGACTTGAGGCTGAGGAATCCTCCAGGGAGGTGGCCCATGATCAACCTCAGCCACAGGGACATCAAGATCAAGACGCTGCAGGGTGGAGGTCACTATGTTGACAAGGGTGCGAACGCCAGGACGAAGAGGAGGACGGGGCGCAGCGGGATCAAGTGAGGTTCTCAAGACATGAGCATAGTGTGGAGCAGTATGGGGAGAGAGCAGACACTTGACGCTGATGCAGGAAACGTTGGCACGTATTCTCTCCACAACTGAAGGAAGGTTCAGTTCAGTCAACATGTTCACTATTCTAGTGGAGGTGGGACACCCAAGAATGTACCGCAGCACTTTATTCTGGAATTTTTCTAAGGGCTGTAAGGTGGTCTGAGAAAGCTGACTGAGGGCTGGAGAGAGATAGTCTATGACTGACCGGATGAATGCAATGTAGATGGTCTTAGCTAAGGGAATGGAGACACCAGCGACATTGTTGGTAAGCCACTTGAAGGGGAGAATGCGTCGTTCTAGACGGTGGATGAGATCTTGGATGATAGGATGGACGCGCTGCCGAGCAGGTATGGCTGGAGAGATGTGCACTGGCGTTCCCAGGTACATGTACTGTGTGCAAGGTGGGACAACACTGTGTCCCACAGTGAATACAGGAAGTGTTCTGGGGCCCCGGGGAGAGAACACTCTACTCTTATCTGGGGAGAGGACAAGGCCGCAGGCGGAGGACGACTCATAGAACGATTGAAGGAAGCGCTGAAGATCGGCAGCAGAGGTGGAATGTACACAAATGTCATCGGCGTAGCAGGTGACAGTTGTGCCGAGAGTTTCGGGAAGAAGAGTCAGCAAGCGGTGCATCAGTACATTGAATAAGAAGGGACTTAAAACCCCTCCCTGTGGAGTACCAAGTTCGAACTCCTTGTACTCACTACATGCGCCTTTAAAAATCACACGTGAGGTCCTGTTGCTGAGATAACCACGGATCCACTGAAGAAGATTTCCTTGGACACCAAAATCAACTAGCTGGTCAAGAATAACCTCTCTGTTGGCAATGTCAAAGGCACTCTTGAGGTCAAGAAATGCTACCACACTGGTGCGGGAGAGGCGGGCGTACAGGTCCATCAGGCAGTGGTGGGTACTCCTCTGTGGCAGGAAACCATACAGCCACGGAGATAACTTGTCTTGGAGTCGGAACATGAGGCGGGTGAGGAATATACGCTCAAGCACTTTACAGAAACAGGAGGTCAATGAGATTGGCCTGAACTTGTTTGTACCAGGCTTGGGGATGGGCACAACAGTACTTGAAGTCCACGCAAGGGGCACATAACCCCTGATGAAGCAAAGATTGTACAACTGCAGCAAAGGATTACCAGGGACTTTGACGAAGAGGCGGAGGACTTGGTAGGTGACACCATCATCCCCGGGTGCCGTTGACTTACCCCTGGCAAGAGCACGGCGCAGTTCGTCTTCCGTGATAAGCAAGTTGTCTTCTTCATCCACTCGTAGTAATGCAGTCATTAGGCGCAAACTGCGAGTGTTCCTGTGAGTGGAGAGAGCCTCTTGAATATGAATGGGAAGATTGCATGCCTGTGCCTGCTCAGACCAGGTATTTATCAAGTCCTGTGCATATTGGGTGGGGCTATGGTGGAAAGCGCTTGGGGGTTTCCTCTTGATGACTCTGTTAATCAAATGCCACATGGAGCCGACACTGGTCTGATGATTTATGCTATCAGTATACTTCCTCCAAGACTCAGTATGAACACACTGCTGAAGACCAACGAGATCATCTCTGGACGCCTGGTACTGGTGGAGGAGAGCAGGTGTTGGTTGCTTCTGGAAAGCGCGTCCATCTTCCACTGTCTTCCTTTCTGCCAGAAGAATACGTTGATCCAGCGTCCAGGCCTGGTCTCAAGATGTCGTTTTACATGTGGTCGTGTCACATAAAAGGTGTAAAAGTTGTGTGTAGAGTCAACCAAGGAGGAGTATAGTCTGTCTGGTGACTGGAAATCAAATGTTGATAGAAGACTGGAGATGTAGGAGACATAGTTGGGGCAGTACTTCGGAGGGATAGTGATGCGGAGGCGAGTCTGAGGAAGGGAAGGTCCAACTGGCAGTGTATACTGAAGGCCAAGAGCGATGTGGTCAGAGAAGAGAGCCTGGATGGAGAAACACTTGACTTGCGACGCCACCAAGCCGGAAGTGATGATGTGGTCAAGCGTGCCTCCTCGGATGTGTGTGGCGCCCCCAGTGGGCCAGTGAGTGAGGTGGTGGCGACGGATATATTCAAGGAGAGGCAATCCACTACGGTTCGGCGTGGGGGAGAGATCACCTAAGGCAGGGTGGCGGGCATTAAAGTCACCCATATAAACTATGCCATGAGAAGGAGCAGTAGGGAAGAGAGAGAGAGAGAGAGAGAGAGAGAGAGAGAGAGAGAGAGAGAGAGAGAGAGAGAGAGAGAGAGAGAGAGAGAGAGAGAGAGAGAGAGAGAGAGACAGACAGACAGACAGAGAGAGAGAGAGAGAGGCAGAGAGAGAGTGAGAGAGAGAGAAAGATAGATAGAAAGAGAGAGAGAGAGAGAGAGACAGACAGAGAAATAGATAAATAAACAGTTACAGATAACTACCCACCTATCCAGAGACAAACAGACACACACACACACAAAAAAAAAAAAAGTGAAAGAGGCCTGGGCGGTTACTCCTAACCTGCAAGACCCGTGCAGAAGTCGCAGCGCCTTCGCTTTGAGACTTTTTGGACTTCTCAACCAAGCTAAATGGGTTCCTTTGATTATCTCGATTGTTGCAAGGGTTGTTGATTGTCTCGCCTAATCCAGAGTCTCAGCTGCCGTTGATACATACTCACAAATGTCAGGTTTAGTGCCCTAGGGTCTGAAGTCTGGAGTTGGACATGTCAGCTGCGCGATGTCTTCTGTTTGTGGCTTTGAAATCTTTGGGGTCTTATTTTTGGGAATTCTTTGGTAGATTGTTTCTTTGTGGCTTGTTTTGGCTTTATGTCTATTATTCTGTTTGTTCGTTTTTTTCTCTGTCTATGTTTCTCTCTGTTTCTCTTTCTTTCTCTCTCTCTTTCTCTCTCTTTCTCCATCTCTCTCTATCCCTCTTTCTCTCTCTCCCTCTTTCTCTCCATTTCTCTTCCTCCCCCCCCCCCTCTCTCTTTTTCTCTCTGCCTCTCATTCGCTCCCTTTGCTCTCTCCATCGATAGATTTTCACCTCTCCTTCTTCCTCTTGTTTCTCTCTCTCTCTCTCTCTCTGCCCTTCTCTATCTCCTCCTAAAATGCAGGGAATGCATGCAATACCTCATCCCTTTATAACAAAGACATTTCCCTAAGACTTTATTTCCCACACGCAGACCTGTAAATCATAAGGGGGGAGGGGGGAGGGGGGGAGGGAAAGAGACTTCACGACGAAATGGTTTTAAAGTTAAATTGGCTGTTTATGAATTGTATTCCTCACCCGAGCGAAGTTACAGGACAGTTATTCGGTTTCAGGTTATGTCGAACTGAAATTCAGGCTCGTGTAAAATCCCACGTAATGCAGGGTAAGCTATATTGTTCCTGGGTTTGGAAAGCTTTGTTAAATGCATAACCTGGATATACCAAACCAAATTGTGACACTCCTTTTTTTTCCAATATTGTGCACGGAAAGAGAAAGACCAATAAATGCGCATTTATATACGCATATATGCATTTGTAAAACGTATTTCGTGGATGTCTGGGCAAATATGCATAACGGCTGGATATATAAACACAAATAGAAATGCAATAACGGGTGAACAAACCCAAAATAACAAAGAAATTCCGAGAACACGTAACTCTTTCAAGTAATGGTTTTGTCACATAACAAATAAACTAAATGTCCGTATTTTTTTTTTTTTTTTTTTTTTTGTAAATTGCTGTAAACAATTTCCGTTGATACTTTTGTTGCGTTATCCTCAACTAACCTGCAGATGTGTCTGTGTGGCAGGAAAAGTCTTTTACATGAAAATTCTTCTATATGAAAAGCTAGTGACAATGTATTTTTTTTTTTCTATATAAAGTTCACGTTTTGTTAAAGCAACAAATAAGATCCAGTTTAGTGTGTGTGTGTGTGTGTGTGTGTGCGTGTGTGTATGTGTGTGTGTATGTGTATGTGTGTGAGAGAGAGAGAGAGAGAGAGAGAAAGAGAGAGAGAGAGAGAGAGAGAGAGAGAGAGAGAGAGAGAGAGAGAGAGAGAGAGAGAGAACGGGAGAGAAAGAAAGAGAGAGAAAGAAAAAAAGAGAGTGAAAAA
>NW_028234413.1:37759928-37762428 GCF_977035675.1 Penaeus japonicus | reverse complement strand
AGAAGGAGAAAGAGAGAGAGAGAGAGAGAGATAGAAAGAAAGATAGAGAGAGAAGGAGAGAGAGAGAGAGTGAGAGAGAGAAAGAGGGATAGGAGAGAAAAAGAAAAGAAAAGAAAAGAAAAAACAACAACAACAATAACAATATACTTATTCATCAAACTCATCCCTTTGTAAGCGATGCTGTAGCTATGACGGGACGGCAGAGGGCGGGGGGGGGGGGGGGGGGGGGGGGGGTGGGTGAGGGAGTAGGGAGGGGAGGGGAGGGGAGGGGGGTGAGTGGGAAGTGGGTGGTGGTAGCGGTGGCAGTGGTGGTCGTTGGAAAAGGCAGAGCTTTGGCGCATTGCTGCCTATTGGTGTAGGAGAGTTGGTACTGGTGATGACGGTATGGGGTTGGGCGTGGCATGAGGGTGTGGGCGTGGCGTGGGGGTTTGGGCGTGTTTTGAGGGTTGGGCGTGGCATGAGGGTGTGGGCGTGGCGTGAGGGTTTGGGTGTGTTGTGAGGGTTTGAGCTGTGTTTTGAGGGTGTAATCATGTCTATTGTTGGGGGGGTTGGGGGTGTGCGGGGGGGGGGGTCGGTGTGGGGGGGGGTGGGGGTGGGGGGTAGTTTGGGGGGTGGGGGGATTGTGGAGTGGGAGGCAGGGGGTGGGGGGGGGTTTGGTGGTGAGGGGTGTGGGGTTGGGTGGGGTGAGGGGGGGGTGGTGGATGGGGTTGTGTAGGGGTTGGGTTGTGTTTGGTGTGTGGAGTTGGGTGCGTTGGTTGTGGTGGTGTATTGGGGGTTGGGGTTGAGGTGTGTTTTGGTGTGGTGGTGGGGTTGTGTGGTGGTTTCCTGGTGGTTGTTGGGTTGTTGGTTTTTGGGGTTGTTGTGGGGTGGCGGAGGGTGGTTGGGTTTGGGGGTGGGTTTGTGGTGTTGTTTGTAGTGGGTGGGGTGTGGTTGTTGGGGTGGGGTGTTTGTGGGTTTATGATTCTGGTTTGTTGTGGGTTGGTGGTTGGGGTAGTGTGCTGTTGATGGGTGGGGTTGTTTGGTGGGTGTTGTAGTTGTGTGGTTTTGTTTTTGGGTGGTGTGGTTTGTTGTGGTTGTGTCTGGTTTTTGGGGAGTTGGTGAGGTGGGTTGTATGGGTTGGTGTATGTGTGGGTGTTGTTTGGGTTGGTGTTGGGTTGTGTGTGTTGGGGGTTGTGTTGTGGTGTATGTTGTGTTGTTTTGTTTGTGTTGTTATTTGTTGTGTTTGGGTGGTGGTAATGTGTTTTGTGTTTTTGTTTGTTTTGTGTTGTGTGTTTTTTTGTGTTGTTGTTTTGGCTGTGTTTGTGTTTGTTTGTGTTTGTTTTGTTTGTTTGTGTTTTTTTTTGTGTTTGTGTGTGATTTGATTTGTTTGTGTGGGGTTTTGTGTGGTGTGTGTTGTGATGGTATGGTTTTTGGCTGTGGGTGTTGGTTGTGTTGTGTGTTGTGTTGTGTGAGTGTTGTGCGTTGTGTTGAGTTTTGTGGCTTGTTTGTTTTGTGTGTTGTGTTGTGTTGTGGGTTTTTTGTTGTGTGTTTTTTTGAGGATGTGTGTTTTTGTGTTGTTATGTGGAGATGTGTGTGTGTGTTTATGGGGTCTGTGTGGATGATGTGTGTGATTTTGGGTGTTGATTTGTTTTTTTTTAGTTGGTTGTGTTGTGCTTGTGTTTGCTGTGTTGTTGTTTGTGGTTGTGTGTGTTTTGGTGTGTGTGTTGTGTGTGGGTGGTGTGTGTTTGTGGTTGTTTGATGTGGTGATTTGTGGGTTTTGTTGATGTGTGATTCTGGTTTTGTGTTTGAGGGTGATTTGTGATGTGTTGGTTTGTTTTGTGTTGTTTGTGTGTGTTGTGTGTGTTGTGGGGTGTTGTGTTGTTGGGTTTTGTTGTTATGGTTTGTGTGTTGTGTTGTGTGTTTGTTTTTGTTGTGGTGTATGTTGGGTTGTTTTGTTGTGTGATGTGTTTGTTTGTGTGTTGTGTGTGTTTGTGTTTTTTGTTGTGTGTGGTGTTGTTGTGGTGTTGTTTGTGTTTGTTGTTGTTTTAGTTTTGTGCTGTTTTTGTGTGGTGTGTTGTGTGTGTTGTGTGATTGTTGAATTGTTGTTTGTCTTGAGGGGTTTGTTGTTGTTTGTGATTGTTGTTGTTTTGTGTGGTGTGTGTGTTTGTGGTTATTTTGTGTTGTGTTTGTGTTGTGTGTGTGTGATGTGTTGTATGGGTTTTGTTTGTGTTTTGTGTTGGTTGTGTGTGCTTGTTTGTTTGTGTGGTAGTTTGTGTTGTTTTTTGTGTTTGGTGGCTTTGTTTGTGTTTATGTTTTGTGCTGATGTATGTGTTGTGTTGTGTGTGTTGTGGCTGTGTGTGTTGTGTGGGGTGTGTTACTTGTGCGTGGGGGTTTGGGCGTGTTTTGAGGGTTTGGGCGTGGCGTGAGGGTTGGGCGTGTTGTGAGGGTTTGGGCGTGTTTTGAGGGTTGGGGTGTGGCGTGAGGGTTGGGGCGTGGCGTGAGGGTTTGGGCGTGGCGTGAG
>NW_028234413.1:37702428-37704928 GCF_977035675.1 Penaeus japonicus | reverse complement strand
TGTATGAGCATGAGGTGGAAGTATGTGTTTACCCGTGAGATGAAATTAGTGAAGGAGACGAGGGCGCTGAAATTAGAGAAGGAGACGAGGGAGCGAAGGATTAGGAGAAGGAAAACTCGAGCGGCTGTTCCCGTACGCCTTTGTTATCGTTACTCAGCCACCTTATCATCATCATCATCACAGAAATCCCAATCATCTCCGGCAGACTACTCACACATGACCATGTTGATCGCTGGCGCCTCCCCCCCCCCACCCCCCCTGAGGCGGTGCTCATTCCTTCGACAGCTTGGGGTATTGATGGTAAAAAGTAAACACTGGATCGAGCCTTTGATCCGAACTGCCGACACCTTCAACCCTCCCTAATCATTACTCTATCCTTGTGAAGGACCAACATTGTCCACTCAGGATTTCCGTCTGCCACAAAACCCATCCTACAGGGAAACAGATCTGAATTGATTACCATCGCTTTATCATCGTTGTTTTGGTTTGTATCCTTGTCCTTGTATCACTTGCCAAGCTGCTGGCATGTTCAGACGGAATGGCCCGCAGCCAAACAGCCCATTAAAGTCTGTCGTATCAGCAGTTCCTAAGGGCTGCTTATTTTTCTTTATTTTTTTTTTCTTTTCACTGTGCCAGGATGTTTCGTGTGTTACATCAGAGTAATTGGAAATGGGAAGGTTTCGTGAAGGAAAGAAGTGTAGGTTATGATGGTGGAGATGTTCATGTGATATATATTAGATAATTAAGAGATACTGTATATCTATTACATGAGTGATTTATCAATTTCCTTTCAGGTAATTGGGTAACACAGGGCTATATTTAGGCCTCTTCTCGTTCATATCTTGCATCTCAAATGTCAATGTGAAGAAAACGGTGTATTGCAACAAGTGCAAAATTGGGACATTGACACAGAAGCAAAGTCTATAAAAGCAACATCGCCAATACTTTCCCCAGCTGGGATCAAGGCAGAAAGGGAATAGCCTTCATGTCACATTATTCCTGGACTTAGTAATGAAAGTTGAATCCCTGTATGACGCTGGGCTGAGTTACGCAACTAGATCTTACAGGAATTTGAATACAGATTAGCTCAAAATTTCTTTCATGCCTTTATAACAAAAAAGAAAGAAAGAAAGAAAAAAAAACAGAGGAAAATAAAAACACAAATAAATAAATGAATAGGTAAAAAAAAAAAGTCAATACCCGGTGATTACACCCATTAAGAAAACGGCAAATCTGAATTAAGAAAAGGTTTGAATTAATTGTAACACTTATCTTTAAGATCATGCACTCAAAGGCGTAAAGAAAAACAGGACATAGCTACAAAAACTTTTGAAAATCAGGAAAAATCTTTTTAGTTTTGCTACATGTAATTTATGCTTTTGTTTGTTTGTTTTTACTCTACATCCATTTGCAATGCATACTCATGATTAATCAGATCCCAAGGTTGATTTTAATTCGCATATTCGCTGATTTTTTTTCTCTCTTTTTTCTTTAATGCCAGATTAGGGTTAAACCAAAATAGCATCACTGCACAAACACACACACGTACAAACACACACATATATACAAACACACACAAACACACACACATACAAATACACAAACACACACATATATACAAACACACACAAACACACACATATATACAAACACACACAAACACACACACATACAAATACACAAACACACACACGTACAAACACACACATATATACAAACACACACAAACACACACACATACAAATACACACACACACACACGCACACAAGCACAAGCACACACACACAAACAAACACAAACATAAGTACACACACACACAAACAGACACACAAGCACACATACAAACACATCCACACCCACACACACAAACATATGCACACACTTACACATACCCACAAACACCCAGCCAGCCACCCACCTACCCACACACACACAAACACATCCACACCCACACACACAAACATATGCACACACTTACATATACCCACAAACACCCAGCCAGCCAGCCACCTACCCACACACACACAAACAAACGCACAAGCACACACATACAAATACACATACACAAACACACTCATGCGCACAAACACAAGCACACATACAAACAAACACAAGCATAAATACACACACACACAAACACACATACAAACACAAGCACACACACACAAACACATACACACACATAAACATAAGCATACACATACAAATACCCACAAACACCCAGCCAGCCAGCCACCTACCCACACACACAAACACACACACAAATGAACACAAACACAAGCACATAATACATACACAAATACACACACACATACATACACACTCAAACACACACACACAAACACATCCACACCTACACACACACACACACACACACTAACACAAACACACACATACACATACCCACAAACACCCACCCACCTACCCACACACACACAAACACACGCACACAAACAAACACAAAACACAAGCACACACACAAATACACAAACACACATG
>NW_028234413.1:37697428-37699928 GCF_977035675.1 Penaeus japonicus | reverse complement strand
TATCTATATATCTATGTACATATATCTACGCACACGCACAAACACACACACATTCGCACATGCAAACGCCCACACCCACACACACACATTCGCACACGCACACTTACACACACACACACACACACATTCGCACACGCACACGTACACGCTCATGCACACACACACACACACACACACAGACACACACACACACACGCCTATCTATATATCTATCTATATATATATATGCATGTATTCATGTATCTATATACATACATATATATATATATATATATATATATATATATATATATATATATATATATATATATATATATACACACATGTATATATACATTTCTATCAATCTATATTCAATCCATTTGTGAATGTCAAAAATAACTTTAAGGAACGCACATTCTCGCACAATCTCTTTACCAATTCCAAGGGGACTCGATTCCAATTGCAGTCGCTCTTAAGCCACGATGATGTCACGTTCCCTCGCCTGGGGACAGAAAGCCCTCAGTGACGCCGAGAGACGCTTCCAGAAGGTTCGCCAAGATGCCCACCTCAAGGAGCGTGCGGGTGTGCTTCGTCGGTGCCAGCTGTGCCCACGGAGCACCGTTGACGCTTCCCTCTGGAACAAGCTGTCCGTCAAAACTGCCGAACTGCAGGTCGAGTTCGCCCGTGAGGACGCGGCGAAGGAAGGAAGGGAGAATGCTCGCATCCGCTCCGTGTCCCGCTTTCTGACGGGGCGCCAAGTGCGGCTCCTGAAGAAGATCGCATACATCGGGTGCGGTTTGTACGGCGAGACCTCGCTGGTCCGCTAGAATGGGCGGCTCGCTGTGCTCAAGGAAGCGACTGTCAACAGTCGGTACGCGAGTTTTAAGGACGAGTTCCTAACCCTGTGTCGCCTCTGCGGTGCGGGGGGCGCCCCCACGCCCTTAGGCCTGTGCAAGAGCCCGGTGGCCATGACGATGTCCTGTGTGGGCGACCTCACACTCAAAAAAGCCCTTCGGCTTCAGGTGCTGAGCGAGTCAGAGCTCCTGGAGGTGGCCATCCGCCTGTGTCGCCGTGTGGAGGAGATCCAAGGCAAGGGCGTCGTCCACAACGACCTCAAGGAGGACAACATCATGCTCGACGACAATCGGGAGGTCCACCTCATCGACTTCGGCCAAGCCACGCTGGAGGACGAGGTCGTCGGGTACAACGCGACGAGCGACGGGGCTGCGTGGCTCGCCCCGGAGATCCGCCGGAAGGGACGCAGCTTCTTCGCCTCCGACGTGTACTCCGTCGGCCACATCCTGAAGCACATCTTCGACAAAATAAGCAGCACCTCCGACAAGTTCAACGCCATCATCAAGGGCGCGACGAACAAGGCGCCCGAGAAGCGGCCGACCATCCGGGAACTCGCGGCGTCGCTGGAGGACCTGAAGGAGCGACCGGACTTCGAGCCGGAAGAATTCGACTTCTGGTGACTGCCAGCGACGGCTCTCGCTCTCTCGTGCAGAACGCGTGCGGGGCGTGGCAGTCTGGTGTGCGGTCCTGGCCGTTCCTTTGCCGTAGTTTTTATGTTCCACTTTTTGTTGACACATTTAGTTTATGTTCTGTATCTTCTGTGTCTGTTGTCTGTAACTACAGTAAAATAAAACTGCTTTTATTTCTTAAACAAATCTGTCGTATCTTATCTAACATGTACTTCCCTTTCTTGTAAATGATTTCCTAAAATTTATCTTTTATGTGTGGGACATCACGAATCAGTGACAGCCCGTGACCTAAGGCAATAAACAGCTTCAAAGTGGTCTTGTGATTTTCAATTTACCTTCGTCGCTGCCCCTTCAAACTAGTCCCTTTTAAACGGTACTTGCACAGGCTTTACAACTACCGTATCATGATGCTATTCATCAAAGCTTTCATTCTGGTTATAGTGAACAACAAACATTTTTACCAATTTAACGACATTTGACCTTGTTCTCTGTTGCTTGTATAAACACACACACAAACACAAACACACACACACACATACAAACACATACGTAAACACATACAAACATATAGGTGTTATAAGCTTGCGTCCTCTCGTTATCGCGTCGCTGCTCCAATTCCACGAGAAAAATAAGCCTTTGAATAACTTGTTTTAATGTTTTCGTGAAATGATATATATATGTATATATATATATATATATATATATATATATATATATATATATATATATATATATATATATATATATATATATATATATACATACACGCATATATACATACATACCTTTCACGAAAACACCAAAGCAAGTTATTCAAACATTTCCATTGTTCTCGTGAAATGGAACAGCGTCACGGTAACGAGATGATGCAACCCTATAACATCTGCCACTGCTTGTTTAGAGAGGCAAATGCAACACAGAAAATGAAAAGGAATGGAGAGGAATCTCCTGTTGTTTTATACATTTGCTTTATTAACGATGTGTGTGTTGTTACTTAGTGTTGGATTTTATTAAATAAAAGGTTATCTGGTGCT
>NW_028234413.1:37652428-37657428 GCF_977035675.1 Penaeus japonicus | reverse complement strand
AGGACGTGGTTTCAGAACTAGTATCAACCAGCATCGAGCTTGACGTCTGTAACCACAGGACTTCCAACGCCAAGGTGGCACACGTAGATAGATCTACCAGATTGAAAAAAAAAAAAAAAAAACTCGTCCATGAATGATTACAAAAGTAAGGAGGTAAAGTTCCAAATATCGCGACGAAAGAAAACTTGAACACCGCGTCGGGAAGATTTAAATCATAAATTATCCTAGGACGCCGCTACATCATTTATGCGGATAACAACCGGTAGGTCAAGAACGTCAAATGAACCTTCAGCTCTTCTTTTATATATATATATATATATACATATATATATATATATATATATATATATATATATATATATATATATATATATACATATATATATATTTATATTTATTTATATATATATATATACATATATTTATATATATATATATATATATATATATATATATATATATATATATATATATATATATATATATTCGTTCTGTATTTTCAATTGTTATGCATTTTTGAGAAAGACCTCCGTTGAAACACTTCAAATTGGTATTCAGTCTCATTCATACATTTCTTTTACATTTGTCACTATGAACTTCATTCATTTATATATATAAATGTGTGTGTGTGTGTATATATGTATATATATATATATATATGTATATATATATATATATATATATATATATATATATATATATGCATATATGTATATATGTATATATATTTATATATATATATATATATATATATATATATATATATATATATATATATACATATATACATACATATACACACACATAAATACATATTCAACTATTATCACATGCATTTCCTGACCTTCTCTAAATGTGATGGACAAGTGTTACTCAAAGCTTATGCTGCTTATCAGACGGAAGATCAGAGTGGCTCCAATCGCTGATAGGACTGGCTGATCCGAGGGTTTTGCTAAGTAAGGTTTGATCACCCATGCTCTACTTACAATCTCACTGTAATCATTATCGTGATTATCGCGTCAGGTAGATAGTGGTTATAATTCGGAAATCAATTTTGCTGGCAAGTTAGATAATTTCCCCATGGATTCTGATATTTTTATTTTTTTCATTTTTTTTATTTTTATTTTCGGTGCGTCTGCTAGACCGAATCAATTGGAAAGGATATATATATATATATATATATATATATATATATATATATATATATATATATATGTATGTATATATATATACATATATATATATATATATTTTTTTTTTCTCTCTGTCTCTCTCTCTGTCTCTCTCTCTATCTCTCTCTCTCTCTCTCTCTTGTTATTCTAACTCTGTATTTTTTCTGCTTGTTTGTATCAGTTTATGGCTCTACCTCTCTGTCTCTATCTATCTGTCTATATTTAATTCCCTTCCTCTTTATCTCTCTCTCACTTTTTTTCTTTCTCTCTCTTTCTGACTGACTGTTTGCCCCCCTCTCTCTCCTTTATTTTTTCTAGCTGTCTCTATCTCTCTTACTACCTGTCTGCCCCTCTCTCTCTTTCTTTATTTATTTCTTCTTTCTCTTTCTTTCTTTCTTTCTTCGTCGCTCTCTCTCTTTCTTCATTTCTTTCTTCTTCTCTCTCTCTTTCTCAGTTCTTTCCTCGAATCTCTTACTGTATCCTCCATATCTGCAGAAATGATGGGAAATAACAGGATATGGAGTGAATATAAGAATATAGTCGCCATTATTATTAGAAATAATAGGATGTGCATTTGGTGTTGTGTCGCCATTATCATTAGAAATAATAGGAGTGTAGTTGGTGTTGTGTCGCCATTCTCATTAGAAATAATAGGATGTGCATTTCTCAGTCCATCTTTCCTTTTTCCTTTTCTTCTCCTTTTCCTTTTGTCTTTCTTTAACCTCCTTCTACATCACTTGATTCTTTCCCTCTCTCTTCCTCTTTCCCTTCAGTACTTTCAGCCTTTTTCTCTTCCTGCTCTTCTTTATCTTTCTCTATTTTCTTCTTCCTATATTCTTATATTTTTCCCTTCTCCTTCTCCTTCCGTTCTACACCTTCTCCTCCTATTCTTAATAACACAAAAATAAAAACCTGAAACACTGTAATCTTTACAATTAAATTAGATAACAGGCGCTTAACAGATAACATAACAGATAACACTGTATCCTTTCCATTGACTTAGATAACATTAACAGAATTAGAAGATATCTATTCCCCTACTTTGAAAAGTTATATTTTTTACATGCTTTTCATACCATAATTTCGCTAGGACGACATAGGGGATAAAAGCTGAATATTTAACGACCAAAGTTTTATGCACAAAATTACTGACTTTTTTTAATCCCTTCACTCATTAAGGATTGGGTACATAAAATGAGTCTTAGATCTCATGGGTATTATGTATTTAAGATCATGTTATGAATCCATATGGAATTCTGAAACTAAATCTAAGAAGTATGCGTCATGTCTTTGTGTGTTGTGAAATATATATGTTCTCTCTCTCCCTCTGTCTCTTTTTCTCTCTTTCTCTTTTTATTTCTTTCTTCCTCTCTCTCTCTTTCTTCATTTCTTTCTTCCTCTCTCTCTCTTTCTTTATTTCTTTCTTCCTCTCTCTCTCTTTCTTTCTTTGTTTCTTCCTCTCTCTCTCTTTCTTCATTTCTTTCTTCCTCTCTCTCTCTTTCTTTATTTCTATCATCCTTTCTCTCTCTCTCTCTCTCTCTCTCTCTCTCTCTCTCTCTCTCTCCTTCTCTCTCCCTCCTTCTCTCTCTCTCTCTCTCTCTCTCTCTCTCTCTCTCTCTCTCTCTCTCTCTCTCTCTCTCTCTCTCTCTCTCTCTCTCTCTCTCTCTCTCTCTCTCTCTCTCTCTCTCTCACTCTCTCTCTCTCTCTCTCCAATACACACAGACTGATTTATATCATGAAAAAAAATATATCATTTAAAAGGGTTTCTTAAATTTAGCAGACAACAACAACAACAACAACAACAACAACAAAAACTAGAAGAATCAACCAAGATATAGCAGACCTGAATAAAAGAAAAGAAGTTATGCAACTGGAGACTTTTATATCCACTGGTGTCAAACTGCCTAATAACTTACCGCAATCTGTCTAAGTTGGCATATTAATGGCATCTGCCTCTATTAATCAAATTCCCCGACGGATCTTAAATCTCGCTACTAATCAGCATACTGCCTTACTTGAATATCGTATTTTAAAGCAATATCTGATGTTCTGATCTACACCTCGTGGTCTTCTGTTCTCACTCTACCATTTCTGCTCAACTTATCAACACATCCCTTATACTGTGTATTTGTGTTTCTGTGAGAATTATATAGTATGATTATTTATGATATCAAATACAGCAACAGATTATTAAATAGATATTGTATGAATATTTATTTTATTTTATTTTTCGTGGCTTGGTTGCATTCCTTCGATACGTAGATTTAAGATCTTATTGACCATAACTTACTCATTAAATATACCTTTGATAATAAAAAAAGTTGTAGAATAAAAAAGCCTTAGATACACGCTGCGTTATATTACTATTATATTACGTTAAACATTACTATGAAAGGCTCTAGACAAAACTAATTATACATAACGTGAATGCTCTCCTTAGCAACATGAATACCGAACGTAAAAATCGCACAGCGTACAGAAAAGAGGACCTCTCTGCTATGAATTACACAGCGATCTACGTAAATGACCTCTTCCACGACAAATAGACTCTTAACAAATAAACCCTCTTATGGCGCTAGGTTCTAGAACCCAGATGCAAAAAATGGACACTACCTCTACGTCACTTTTGAGGTGCAAGCACAAGCTTTTATGGGAAAGGATCCTTAGGAACATTACAGAATGCATAAACAAACAAGGGGGAGGTCTGTGGAAGGTGATTTAATGGTGAGAAACTGGGGAAATTTGGGGGGGGAAGAGAGTTTGTGGGGAGTGGAGGTCTGCTTGAGAGAGAAAGAGAGAGAGAAAGAGAGGGAGAGAGAGGGAGAGAGAGAGAAGAAAAAAAAGGATAAAGACTGCAAGATGAATATTTCAGTACTTGAATCAGAGGCTGAGGCAGAAGAGGGGAAAGAGAGAAAGCGCAGGAAGAGGGGAAAGGATAAAACACGAGGGGCGGCGAAGAAAAGAGGAAGAAGACAGAGCAGACAAAGGAACAAAGGTTGTCAGTAGGGATGAAATGGAGAAGTGAGTGCGTATGTGAGATAGAGAAAGAGAAAGATAAATTGATAGAATGATAGAGAGAGAGTGAGAGAGAGAGAGAGAGAGAGAGAGAGAGAGAGAGAGAGAGAGAGAGAGAGAGAGAGAGAGAGAGAGAGAGAGAGAGAGAGAGAGAGGATTTGCGAAGAGGAGAGAGAGAGAGAGAGAGAGAGAAGTCGTTTGAGAGAAGAGAGAGAGAGGCGAGGCGATTGTGATTGGATAAGAGATAAATTGCGCAGAGATTGTTGATGGAATAGTGAGATCAGAGAGAGAGAGAGAGAGTTAGAGAGAGAGAGAGAGAGAGCGAGAGAGAGAGAGAGAGAGAGAGATTTAAGAGGGGAAATCAATAGAAGCGAGAGAGAGAGAGAACAGATGTAGAGAAAACAAGACATCATAACCGCAGTCACAATGTAGAATCGTCAGTAGCAGTTATACTCAGATAAGATTCTCTCTCTCTCTCTCTCTCTCTCTCTCTCTCTCTCTCTCTCTCTCTCTCTCTCTCTCTCTCTCTCTCTCTCTCTCTCTCTCTCTCTAGCTCTCTCTCTCTCGCTTTCATTGATTTTTTCCTCCCTCATAAATCTCTCTCTCTCTCTCTCTCTCTCTCTCTCTCTCTCTCTCTCACTCTCTCACTCTCTCTTTCTCTCTCTCTCCTGCTATTTCTTCCCCTCTCTCTTTTCTCCTATAATTTAGAATTGAACTCTCTAAGACATTAGAATCCTCGTCATATATAGGTCTTTAATTCGATTACCTTATTCACTCTACGTTCATTTTGGTTCAAAATTAGAAACATGCAAA
>NW_028234413.1:37642583-37647583 GCF_977035675.1 Penaeus japonicus | reverse complement strand
CCCCCACCACCATCCCCTATGCGTGGTGAAGCCCTCCGTCGAAAGCGTGTGTACTCTTTGTGAATTTGCAATACCTGTTGCAACTAACAGTCGTATTGATATTTTTTTATCGTATCATATGAACTCATGCTCTCATTCATTCATTTCAAAGTATATTCTTTAAGGGGAAAAAAAAAGTAAAAAATAAAGTGAAAAAAAAAAAAAAATCGTGTGGAAATTCGTTGTGTTACTGTGGGTGTCTTTGTGTATGTTTGAGTGTGTTAGTGTGTAGGCGATCATATACGAACATGTTGAGCATTTGTGCACCTACGTATGTGTGCATTATGGTTTTCATTCTTCTAATTCTTAAAAAAGAAGAAGAAAAAAAAAATACATCTGCAAATCGACCCCTTCCTCCCTCAAAAAAAAAAAAAAAAAAAAAAAAAAATCTTAAAGACTTTAACCGCCTTAGCCAATACCATAACACGTAAAAGTCCTTAAGTGCAGATGGGAATTTGATTCATATATTTTTTTTTTGAATCTATAAATTGTATAGATTTAGAGAAAACTCGTCAAGCGCTAATTCATACCATAATTGGCATTTGCGATTTTTTCTCCCTTTTTCCCCAAATATCCAATTTGTTCTTTCTCTGAACGAAATTATTTTTCCTCCATAGATATATTAATACAATTATCAACACATACCCCCCGCCACCCTCCCCACACACACGGGGGGGGGGGGGGGGGGGGAAGTAGGGGGGGGGGGGAATAAATATCATGCAGGGGGGGGGGGGGGGGGGGGGGGGGGGGGACTCCTCTCGAAAAAAACGGTAAAATGATTAGAAGAAGTAATTAAATCTATGGCTCTAATTACGTGTTATGTCATTAGTCTTTTGTTATGAGATGTAATAAATATTATTTTTGTATTGTCTATTACATTTTATTGTGTTATTGCACCTCTTATTGCAAATACGAATAATAAACTTAATACCGCCAATGATTTAACATCTCATATTAACAATGGAAAAGTGAAAACAAAATTAATGACAGCGGTAATAACTAAAGATAATGATAAAAATAATATCAACAGAAAAAGAATGACAATAACAAAATAATGTATTGCAGGTGATGCATATACTGAAAATGAAACTTAATCGATAGTGTTGATGATGAATATTGATAAGATGAATTATAATAATGGCAACAGTGATAATAATAGTAATAATGATGATAATATGATGATGATAATGATGATGATAATGATGATGATAATGATGATAATAATGATGATAATAATGATGATAATAAAGATGATAATAATGATGATGATAAGATGAATGATAATGATAGCAATAGTGATAATAATAATAATAATTATGGTAGTAATAATGATAATGATAATAATAACACTGATATTAGTAACAATAAGAAATGTAATGATGATAATAATAATGATAATATTAATAATGAAAATGATGATAATAAGAGTAATGATAATAAAAAAAACGAAACTGATAATAATTATGGTAACAATAGTAATGATGATAAGGATAATACTAGTAATAATGAGAACAATGATAATAATGATGAAAATGACAATGATAACAACAATACTAATGAAAATACTAATAACGATAATGATAATAAGAATGGTTATAATACTAATATTACAAAACTATAATAAAAATAATAGTATTAATAATGATAATGATGATAACGATAATAATAGAACAACAAAGACAACGATAATGGTAACGAAACTTATACAACAATGGAAATGATGATAATAGCATATTTAATCCTAATACTGATAATAAATACTACTGTTACTACCACTACTAATACTGCTGCTACGAGAGCAACATCAAAATAATAATGATGATAATACAACATAACGATAGCAAGAGTGATTAAAAAAATAAAAAAACATTAAATAATAATATTGATAATGATGATAATGATGATAACAATAATAATGGTAATGATGATAATGATGATAACAATAATAATGGTGATGATGATAATGATGACAACAATAATAATGGTTATGATGATAATGGTAATGATCTTTCTCCCCCCCCCCTCTTCCTTTCTCCCTCTCTTTCTCTCTCTCGTCTATCTTTCACTTGCTGTTTGTTTCAAAAGTCACCCTTGTTTGATTCTCTTTCGTTTTTCCTCTCCTGTTTATTATCGATTTTCTTCCTCTCCTCTTTTGACTATCTCTCTCTCTCTCTCTCTCTCTCTATCTATCTTTTCTTTTCTATCTTTTCTCTTATTTGTGGTGCTGCGTGTTGCATTGCTTGAATCTCTCTTGTTTCGTTTCTTTATCATCTTTCTCTCCTTCCCCGTTTTATTTATCAAATTGGCAAATCACTTTAATTTTACGTCCTGAATATAACCGCTCGACTAAATATGATATGCCATGCTTCTTTTATATTTTTTAAAAATTATTACTCTCTTTACCAGCAGTATTATTACATTATCATTGTAATTATCGGTAATTATATATGATACCCATTATCATTATGGTTATGATCTTAATGCAGTCGCATACATTCATCTTTCTATTAATATCAAATAATCTGTACCCGTAGAAATTCCATACGTATGGACTACAAAAAAATCATAAATACATTATACAAACTATAATGACACGCAAAAAAAGAAAAAAAAGACAAAAAAAAAAAAAAAAAAAAAAAAAAAAAAAAAAAAAAAAACGCTTGTTTGTTTACAGGAGAATATTAAAATCACCAAAATATTATTTCCACTAATTCGAAATATCACGGAACAATTACTGCTTTTCAATTAACATTAATTTAGTGTCGCTACAGTTACTATGTAGTCTATTCAACTCTAGGGAACCTTGAATCATCCATAATAGTGAATAAAGAGGGAGGTAACAGCCACATGTAAAGAGTTGGTGTTAGATTACCCCCCCCCTCCCCCCCAAAAAAAAAAAAAAAAAAAAAAAAAAAAAAAAAAAAAAAAAAAAAAAAACACTTTTTTTTTTTTTTTTTTTTTTCTTTTTATCCTAGATGTTAAAAGTCACAACACGACAGGAAAAAAGATGATGGTATATTTTGGCATGATAAATAAAGCTTGCGTTCTTTGAAATGAGTTAAGTGGGAAATATAACATAAGGATGTCGAAAGGCCGGGTAATCCTTGTTGCTTTTATTGACTTTTTGGTTTTTATGATTTCGTCATTATTGTTTATATAATTGTCATCACCAACACCATTAACTTTATAATCAAAATTATTATTCCTGTTATTTACATTGTCGTCATTAACATTCACTGTATCTGAGTTAATATCATCAGCATTATTCTTGCTTTTTCATTATTATCACTATAATCATCATTATCGATATCCATAATTTTTTGTATTGTTGTTATCCTCGCTATTGGTAACATTGTATTCAAATTCATACCATTAATATTATCATCATCATCAAGATCATTATCACCATCACATATTAATATCATCATTAATAATATCACATCACCACCCTCATGTCTACTGATTATTATCATTATTATTGTTGTTATTATTATTATTATATTATTATTATTATTATTATTACTGCGTGGGTAATATTATTATTAAAATTATTAGAAGATTATTATTATTATTATTATTATTATTATTATTATTATCATCATCATTATTATCTATTATCATCATCATCAAGATCATTATCACCATCACGTATCAATATCATCATTAATATCACATCACCACCTTCATGTCTTTTGAATAGTAATTCCATAAATTAATAAATTATGTCTTTGTTAACTTCAAGACCAAATCGAAAATAAAATACATGGTAATTTCACATAACATGATGATAAACATCCATAATATTCATAAAACATTAATACACATAGCTGTATTTAATTTTATCAATTCTATATTTCGAATGCACGTTTATAATTGATATTCTGTAGATTTCCATTTTATCATTAGAAAAACCTTTTGTCTCATTTCAATGGATATCATGATCATTTCTCTCTTGCAACCATGCATATATATTCATCCTATGTTGCATTGCACAAACCGTTCTAAATTTAAGGATGCCATTGATCCATATAGGCAAGAATATCCTGCATGCTGCGTTAACCCAATGTCTGTGTGTCTGTCTGTCCATATATATATCGTTATTTACTAATCTTCGACTTCTCTATTTGCTTTCATCAATTTAAGTTGAGAGTAAAGGCGTAGCTTTGTTTTTTTTTATCTTAATGCTCCTGATTTATTTTTCCAAAATCAACTGGCCTTTTATTGTTAATAACTATAGAAAGGATTAGACTTTTTTTGTGTAAGATATGGGGTATATGAGCGTGATGTAGCTGTCAGTGTCTAATAAAATATTACTAAAAGATATAGATAGATAGTTATAAGGTTAGAAAAATTTTATTCGATTTAAAATTTCTTTCTATTAATCGTGTATCTCGACTCTTTCACAAATATGTCTAGATCCTGCTGTCCAATTCGACTCACATAGTGCCGTCAATTTTCATTATACCATCCCCAATGTATTGATCTTTTTCCTTTTTTTTTTTCCCCATGTTTTTTTTTTTTCTCTCTCTCTATTCTCGTTTCGCCCACCCCCCCTCGTTTCGGTCACTATATCTTGCATCTGCCTTCCTCCAACACCTCTCTTTTTCGTCGTCTCTTTCTCTCCGTCTCATCTCTCCATCTCGCTTCCTCCTCCCGTCCCTTTCCTTCTCACTCTCCTCTTTCCCCTCTCTTTTTCTCTCCCCCTCCCCATCCCTCCCCCCCCACGCTCTTCTCGCTCTCCCTCTCTCTCTTTCTCACTCTCTCTCAATCTTTCTCTTTTTCTCTCCCCCTCCTCTTCTCCCTCCTCCCCTCCCGCCTCCCCCCTCCTCCCCCCCCCCCTCTCGCTCTTTCTCAATCTTTCTTTTTATTTCCTCCTCCCTCCCCCTCCTTTCCCGTGCCCTCCCCCCCGCCCCACTCTTTCTCCTCTCAATCTTTCTCTTTCCCCCCCTCTGTTTTTTCTC
>NW_028234413.1:37630083-37632583 GCF_977035675.1 Penaeus japonicus | reverse complement strand
GAGGGAGAGAGAGATTGAGAGTGAGAGAGAGAAAGAGAGAGAGAGAAAGAGAGAGAGAGAGAGAAAAAGAGAAGGAGATAGAGAAGCAGAGAGAGAGTGAAAGAGAAGGATATAGAGAAGCAGAGAGAGAGAGAGAAAGAAAGATGTGAAATAAATATTTCTGCAAGAGGATTGCTTGAAAAACAGAAAGTGAAAACATTGCTTCCCTCCACTTAAGATTACCTCCATTACCTAATTAGTTTTTAGATTTAATTTTCTCTAAAGCTGCACTGTGCCACTCCGATGATTCTCTGGCCTCCCTGCTGTCTCTGATCTCTGGTCTCTGCCCTTTCACACTCTTCACTCTTCTTACTTTCACTCTCACGTTTATCTAAGAAAACCTTGATTCGCCATTATTCAGGCGTTCATATATACAGTTTGCCCTCTCGACTGTTATGACATGCGGATGAAGGTATGCAGGTGGCAATATAACACTCATTAGGGTGTGGGGTGTGTTGGGTTGGTTGTTGCTGCGGGTTACACATACACACTTAAATATACAACACTCCCACAACACAACACACACACGCATTCACTCACACAAATACACACACACACACAACAACTAATTACACAAGACCACACACACACATACACATACACACACACACACACACACACACACTCAAAGACGCCACCATATTCAAACTCGGGACACACTTCTACACAAGAGATAATTTAATAACATTAATACACATAGAAACGATGTCGGAATATAAGTATATATATTGTAAGGGACACCGATCGTACATCAATCGTTAATTGGTGATGATAATTCTTTGAAATAGAGTAATCTTATACAACCGCATTATAGTCAGTCAATCATCACCAAAGTCTCGAGTGTAATATATCTTAATAGGTGCGTGGGGTCACCTTTTTAATTAATCCTGGTGAGTATAACACGCAGAAAGAAATTCCGAATGAGATACAGACACACACAAAGATATAAGAGCAGATATTCTGAAAGGTCTCTCTTCCAACGTTTCTGTGTCTGATAGGGAAAACGAGAGACGTAGATCGAGAGAGAGAGAGTGAGAGAGAGAGAGAGAAGGAAGGGAGAGAGAAGAGAGAGAGGTGTGGGATGAGCGGTATGGGGAAAACAGGGGTAAGGGGGCGGAGTGGGGCGGGGGGAGAGAGAGAGAGAGAGAGAGAGAGAGAGAACGAAAGAGAAAGCATCAAAAGGCAAAAAAAAAAAGAAGATACTCGTATAAGATTCATCACTCTTTTGTATCGTTTATCAGACAGGAAGAGACCTAAATGTAGTTTCTTCTCGTAGCGAATCTACCCTCAGTCGCCCATCTATCAAAGTCCTTACAAGAAATAGACCTATATTTCCTCGTCGCTTCATCTACCCGTTATCAGTACGAGCTTTCCTGTTCTTACCATCCTTCTCCATCCTTCTTCTTATTCTTATTCTCCTCCTTCTCCTTTGTTTGTCTCTGTATCGTTCCTTATTCTACGTCGTTTTTCCTTTTGGTTTATATGTGTTAATTATTTCATTGGGGTTCTATCGCTAATTCCATCAGGTGAAAACACTTAATCCACTTTGCGAAAATTATTGCGCTGTTACACGCTCTGCAATTTCGGAGCAATGTATGTTTGTGTCCGAGAGCATAACTTCATGCATGGTGTGCATGTGATTAGACTCAGAATTGAGTTTCTCGGAGCATAATTGAGAGCTCCTCTAAAAGCAAGCTGTTGAGAGGACACGGAGCGTATGGATTACCTCACCGATAAAGAGATTTCTTATCTGTATAATTTGAATCTTATTGTAAGTCCTTCTCTCTCTCTCTCAATCTCTCAAGCTCGCTTTCTTTTTTTTTTTCTCTCTCTCTCTTTCTCTTTCTTTCATTCTCTCTCTCTCTCTCTCTATGCCTCTCTCTCTCTCTCTCTCTCTCTATGCCTCTCTCTCTCTTTCTCTCCTTCTCTCTTTCTCTCTCTCTCTCTCTCTCTCTCTCTCTCTCTCTCTCTCTCTCTCTCTCTCTCTCTCTCTCTCTCTCTCTCTCTCTCTCTCTCTCCTTCTCCCTTTCTCTCCCTCCCTCTCTCTCTCTCTCTCTCTCTCTCTCTCTCTCTCTCTCTGCTTTTCGAGTGCACACAGGACCAAGCACCGTGTTTGGATTCGTGTTGCCTTAATCAACAAAAGGGGGTCTTGGTCTTTACTCTTTGTGATACGTCGAACTGTGATCGAGTTTTTCTTATATTCTAATTCTACGCGAATTTCATCTATTGAATGTAATTTTTTCACAATGTATCAGGTAATGATCTGCATGTTCGTATAGCTTTCTGCTATAGATGTAGATTCTATAGAGATAGTGTTCATATAGATGAAATTAAGATCTGGAGTGTAAAAAACGACACGGAAATACTACAGAACAATGATGACAAGGATGATTGCTTTCTGGATCATTTCATGCAATCAAGATTTCGTGATATCGAAGATTGGGAAGACGAAAGATGATAT
>NW_028234413.1:37626075-37628575 GCF_977035675.1 Penaeus japonicus | reverse complement strand
TTGATTGTTATTCGGATATAAGTAAACCAATTTTGTGCTTTTAACTGTTTATTGTTCGGATTTTGAATAACAATATATCTTTTAATTGCATTGTTAATCATTCCGGGTTACGTCACTGCCCAGTTTTGAACATTATTGCTCGCTTATATATATTTGTGACAATATAAAATACGCTTTGTTTGTAGTTGCTTTTGAGTTGGCTTTGTTATGTGGATCTATTTTTTTCATATTGTTATCTTTTACTAATATATATGATGAATAAAATGATGATAAAAATAATGATGATTTTTATTGTGATGATGATGATAACAGTAATGATTATGTTAATAATTCTAATAGTAATAATGATAATAATGAAAGTGATGATAATAAGCATGAGAATAATGTTAACAATAATAACAATTGATTCAAGAAAAAAATCTGACTTGTAAATCTGAGCACCGGCTATTACATAATTCTTCCTCTAAAAACAGATACTGGGATTTTTTTTCATAGAATGATCTATGTCTGTGATATATATCGACGAATATTGTAAATAAAGGTATCAACAACATTTGAAATGGAAGCAAAAAAAAAAAAAAAAAAAAAAAAGTGTTGAAATAAAAGACTGTCCAGATCGCTTTTGTAATGAAATGTGGTCGGTAATTTGCATACAATCAATGATCGGAGATTCTCTATAAATCATTTGAGAAAGGAATCATTTCTTCAAACATATTTAAAAAGAAATATTCATTTCAGTTGCCGGTTGAATAAGATTTGATGCGAAACGTTTTCACTTTCATGAATCCATTTTTTTTATTCTATTTTTTTTTTTTTTTTTTTTTTTTACCTTTTATAAACGCATTTCCATCACTGCGTTGTATCTAATTTTTCACCCAAATTTAATCTATCGGTTTAATTTATGTAATGTTAATATACAGTTTTTTATGTTATGCATTCCCATTGCGATAGCCCTTTTTTGGATCAAACGTTAAACATCAAAAGAGAATGTCGAATACAAAATATCCAACGCTAGCAGAACGTTTTTAATACAAAATATCCATTAATGAAAATGTTCAGCGTGATATGACAAATACGAACTCAATGCCAAGCCCTTATTTACCATTCTGATAAAGTATTCACTGCCAAGTAAAATTCTCACAGCCGCTTTCATGGGAGATGGACAGTGCTTTGAGGGCATTTCACAACCCTATGCTCCCTTAGGTAAGCCTTTCCATGGAAAAAGATGCCCTTAATACGTGATTTGTCGAGAGGAAACACTGGTCAATGAGAATGCCATTGGTAAGACCCGATTGAAGTTGCACAGGACAGACACGAAGCAATGAAAGTAATATAAATAAAATAATTGAATGAATTAACATTGATTATATATTAGTTATATATCAATGAATGAATTATATATTAATTAATGAATGAATTATATATTAATTAATGAATAAATTATATATTAATGAATGAATGAATTATATATTAATGAATGAATGAATTATATATTAATTAATGAATGAATTATATATTAATGAATGAATGAATTATATATTAATTAATGAATGAATTATATATTAATGAATGAATGAATTATACATTAATTAATGAATGAATTATATATTGATTAATGAATGAATTATATATTAATTAATGAATTAATTATACATTAATTAATGAATGAATTATATATTGATTAATGAATAAATTATATATTAATGAATGAATGAATTATATATTGATTAATGAATGAATTATATATTAATGAATGAATGAATTATATATCAATTAATGAATGAATTAAATATTAATGAATGAATGAATTATATATTAATGAATGAATGAATTATATATTAATTAATGAATGAATTATGTTAATGAATGAATGAATGAATTATATATTAATGAATGAACGAATTATATATTAATGAATGAAGGAATTATATATTAATGAATGAATGAATTATATATTAATGAATGAAGGAATTATATATTAATGAATGAATGAATTATATTTTAATGAATGAATTAATTATATATCACTTAATGAATGAATTATACATCAATTAATGAATGAATTATATATCAATTAATGAATGAATTATATATTAATCAATTAATGAATTATATATCAATTAATGAATGAATTACATATTAATTAAGATAATATACGTAATCTTATGTACGAAAAACACCCAAAACAATAGCACCGAAAAGAAACACCCCCACCAGCCACCGCTACTCATTCAGAATGTATAGAGAGGAAGGGAGTTGATAAATTGAATTCGGTTTCGCGTAAAACACATTTCGAAACCACATCAGACTATAAAACACTTTTAGAAACGAGTTTAAGAGTTTATATTAAATTTAGGAACACGTATTAGACTACTGAATAAATTTGTTGGGAAGATTCTTGGCGGTTCTTGTACTAGTGGTTTGCTAGCGCACATGTTTAGCTATAGTGATGGTGGTGTTCTTAATTTTTTTTATTAGGTTTTATCATAGTTTTTTTTTA
>NW_028234413.1:37528575-37531075 GCF_977035675.1 Penaeus japonicus | reverse complement strand
TAAGAAACATTAACATCGGTGTACCGGATAAGCTAGAATGTGTATGGGCGATGATTGAGCAAAACTTTTCCCGTCACGTGAAGAAACTGTTATTATGCTGTCTGTACCACCTCCCAGGGGCACCTTCACACGACGAGTTGCTGGAGCACCTCGTCACCACTGTGGATGCTGTGCGATCAACGTATAGTGACGCTCGTGTAGTAATTCTTGGTGACTGCCATGACCTCGATGTGAACCATCTAACGACGCAACTTGAACTTCGTTGTATCGTCACAACACCTACGCACGGAAACTCGAACAATAGGTCTTATCTTAACTGATGCTGAATTTTCTACAAATAGCGAAACAGAACCGCCCATAGGATTGAGCCGTCATCTATGTGTAGTGAGTCGCCCTGATGTCCACCCCGCCCGTCCGCCCGCATACAGCGTTCGAACGTTTAGACCCTTCCTGGATTCATTTACACGCCCGTTTGGTCCGTGGATCGCACTTGGGGAGTGCTTGGGGGAGGGGGGAGGGGGGGTGTGCTGGCGACGCGGGATGCTGACGAAGCTGCTGACACGATGGAAAGGGTACTGTTGAAGCGATACGAGGCTTGGTTCCCCGAACGACGCCAGGGAATGCGGACGGAGAGCAAGCCGTGGATCACTGCGAGAATCTTACGACTCACGGAGGCGAGGCGACGCGCGTACGACGTACGACCAGGGCTATGTGAGTCGCTGGAGAGAGTTGTATTGCAAAGTCAAGCGTGAAATTAAAAATGCCAAGCGACAAGTTGGATTTCACATACAGCAGAATGATATCAGCTCCCCTAAATTTTCCATGAACGTTGAAAGTATCTTAGGAGGCAGAAAGAAACCCCTCAAAATACATTTTCTTAACCATCTCACCAATATGGAAATTTATAATACTTTTAAGTCACATTTTGCTAATGTTTGTACACATTTACCCCCGATTGACCCAATGCAAATCCCTAGTTTTTTACCGGCCTGCGAACCACCACCAACAGACAGAACAACTGTGTATAAAACACTTTTATTCCTGAGAACAAAAAAAGCTTCACCACCTGGCTCGTTACCTAAGAAACTACTACATGAATTTGCATACGAAATTAGTGAGCCCCTCACGCATGTAATCAATTCAAGCATTGAGAGTGGCATCTTCCCTCGGAGATGGAAAGGTGCTACCATTACCCCATTGGCTAAAAAGAATCCAGTTAATGAATTGGGTGATCTACGCCCCCTCTCCCTCACGCCCGATTTCGGTAAGATCTTGGAAGGTTTTGTAGCCCAGCTCGTTCTCCAAGATATTAGATCAAATTTAGATCCGAAACAATATGGCAATTTAAAGGGAAGGTCATTCACCTACTATATGACATCTTTAATTAATACCATTCTGAAAGCCTTAGACAAGCCTAAGAAAATTGCCCAAATTGTCCTTATAGATTTTAAAAAGGCTTTCGACTTTGTAGACCACACGGTAGCAGTCAGAGAACTCTACCTTTTAGGTTGCCGCCCCTGCCTTCTAGCATTTGTCTAGCGTTTTTTATCTGACCGACGACACAGGGTGCGCTACTAGGAAGCCCTCTCTGACTGGGACAGTATCTCGTGTGGGGTACCTCAGGGAACCCGGCTCGGCCCAGTCGTCTTTCTGGCCATTATTAACAGACTGTGTAGCAATGTTGATATTCGGGCTAGATATGTCGATGACTTAACTCTTGCTGAGATTGTTGATGCAAAGGATGCCATTCACTTCTCAATGCCAAATCTCCTGAATTAACTTTCAGAAGGTTGCGTACGTGCCAAAATGACCCCAAACCCAATGAAATGCGAAGTACTTCATGTATGTCCATGTATGTATCAGAGCAATTTTGGAGTACGCAGCACCTGTGTGGCACCCGGGACTCACACAGGCTCATCACACCCGTCTGGAACGGATTCAAAAACGCTGCTTACGCATCATCTTGTCCCCAAATCATACAGACTATTCCGACGCCCTCAATCAACTTGGATGTGAAGCCCTATATCTGAGGCGAGAGGAACTTACACTCCGTTTCGGTAAATCCCTCCTAAAGTCTAATGAACTCCGGCATCTACTGCCACAGTACCTGCACGAGATCCATGGTAGGGTAACTAGGAGCTGGCAATTATTGCAACCTGTTAGATGCAGAACGCAACGCCACAAAAACTCGACCATCCCCTATACTGTGGGCCAAATAAACCAATTTACGAGTGACCCACGAATCCACTCATCCTAATTTTATTTTACTGCATTTTAACCCAATATGTATTTATATATCATATAACTGTGTTTGAATAAAGTACGTCCTTATATTTATTACAAACTATTGTAAACCAAGACACTATTTTTACATAATGTATTTTTATTTTGTAAAATTTTCTTGGATAATAAACCTTGCATTGTTATTATTATTATTATATTTATTATTATTATTATATATATATGTATATACACACACACACATACACTCACACACACT
>NW_028234413.1:37501075-37503575 GCF_977035675.1 Penaeus japonicus | reverse complement strand
TGACTCTAAACTAAGTTCAAATGTGGTTTACCTCTTTACTTGTCCTATGCTAGGTACGTGGGATCAACCTCACGATGGCTCCGTCACCGCATTCTCGAACACAAAGGCAAGTCAATCAGGACAGGCCTACAGCTGAGTAAACCATCCTTCTCAGCAATTAGAGAGCACTCTCACCTCCACAATCACCCTTTTAACAATTCTAATTTCAAAATCTTGACCTCCCTCCTCAACAGATTTGACCTGATCATAGCAGAATCACTCCACATCCTAACCATGAAACCACGACTAAACAATACTTCCACTGCAACCACCCTGTTTACCATGTAAACTACCAACCACCCATTCCTTTTGGTTAGTACCTGTTACTTGCTACACTGCTTTTTTGTCTTTGATGATTTGTGTGTTTTTTTTTTATCTTGTATTATTTTTGTGTTTTAGAATGTAATAGAATTAATTTTCCCGGTTATTTTTTTATAGCACTGATGATGGTGATTGCATCTCCGAAACGTTTGCAGTTGCACAATGAGGTTCTCAGCCGCGTTGGTTTTCCTCTTCCATATAAGAATACGTTTCCCACAGGACTCATTTATAACCCATTATATATATATATATATATATATATATATATATATATATATATATATATATATACATATACATATATACACACCCACACACACACACATATATATATATATATATATATATATATATATATATATATATATATATATATATATGTGGGTGTGTGTGGGTGTGTATATATGTATATGTATATATATATATATATATATATATATATATATATATATATATATATGTATATATAAAGAGTGAGTGAGTGAGAGACAGAGATACATACATAGATATAGATATATAGATATACACACACACACACCCAGATAAGTTTCTCTATCTTTCTACTTATCTATGAATTTGACATCAAGAGAGAGAGTTTGTGTACAAGCGAGACTCAGTAACGGTTTATAGCTCAGGGTACGAAAAGTATATTAAGTATATAAAGTATATTCTAGAATAGGCGTACCATTTTCTAGTTACGAGTGTCATCGTTTACGAGATAGCATTCGCTGTGCTAAATTAGATGTTGAAGATGCGTTCCATAAAGTCCGTAAGTCACTTAGATTACTTAGAGAAGTTACCCCGGTTCAATTCTTAGATCTTTTGGCGTTTGCTGCTCATAGATCTTCCCTTAAAAGTCGTCGTTATTAAGCTTCCCTCCATATTTTGTTCACGGAGCCCTTAGTCGAAATTTTCTCTCCGACTCGGTTCTTAATTTGTCGTCTTGTACACTCTCTCGTTATGAAACCGAACTTTTAGGCTTTGGATTATCCTTTACTACAAAACCCAGACAGGTTAACTGTTTGGATTACATTAAAGTCCTCGATGGTCTTATTGCTAAATAAAATAATTTTTTTAATAAAGATCAAAGCTACCTTAGGAGTCATGTTAATTCCCATTCTCGATATATTTGATGATTTTACTGGTTTACCACGTTATTATTTAGCGATCAAATCGCTGAAACGTAACTCTAATATAGTGATCACAAAAGCAGATAAGGGTAGTAACGTTGTTATCATAGATAAAGTAGATTATGTCCATAAAGCTCATATCCTCTTAAATGATAGCACGACTTATCAAAAACTTCGGTCGAATCCTTAATCCTCGGTGAGTCATTTCGTAGAAGTCTTAAACGTATTGCTGCAAAATGCCCCGATCCAAAATGTTTCGATTGTTTCAGGACAGTTCATTCGTCTATTCTATATCTTTATGGTCTCCCTAAAACTCATAAGGATGGTATTCCCTTAAGACCCATTATTTCGTCGTGTAACTCGGTTACTCGCCCTCTAGCGTCGTGGCTGGCTAGTAATTTATCACCTCTTTTAGGTTCTTTCTCGAGCAGTCATATTAAGTATTCGATGGATTTCATTGATAAAGCTCGTAATTTGCATATCCACAACATGATACTAGTAAGTTTTGATGTGGATTCCCTGTTTGCGAATGTTCCTCTTGATGATGTGTTAGATTTTTTAGAACGTAAACTGACTGCAGCTCCTCAGAAGATTCCCATTCCGATTATTTTATTGAACTTGCGTCTCGAATAACGTTTTTCTTTTGAGGGAGAATTCTTTAAACAGACTAACGGTATCGCTATGGGTAGTTGTTTAAGTCCTATCCTCGCTAATTTGTATATAGAAATGTTTGAAACGGAACTCCTTCCGGCCATCCTCCCTCCGGGCTCGATCTGGTTTAGGTATGTCCATTCTATGTGGTCAGTAAACAGGCCGGATTTCGACGATTTTTTATATATTCATATATATTTATATATATATATATATTTATATCTATATATGTATATTTATATCTATATATATGTATATTTATATAGATATATAAATATACATTTATATATCTACATATATATATATATATATATATATATATATATATATATATATACATACATACATATATAGATATA
>NW_028234413.1:37493575-37498575 GCF_977035675.1 Penaeus japonicus | reverse complement strand
TGTCGCAGAGCTTCTTTATGTCGTCGGAGTACCGGGTTTTGGGTCGACCTCGTCCTCTAGAGCCAAACACCATTCCGGTCAACAAGTTTCTTTCAAGGCCCCCGCCACGGAGAATATGGCCAACAAATGTCAGTTTCCTGGCGTTAAGGATGTTTGAGAAACTCCGCTCGCAGTTTATCTTTTGGAGGACTTCTTCGTTTGTCTTCTTTTCAGTCCAGCTGATGCGGAGAACACGTCTGTAACACCATATTTCGAAACTTTGGATTCTTTTTTTGTCAGATTCTTTGAGTGTCCAACATTCGGATCCATAACTAGCAATAGAGAAGACAAGAGAATTCAGAAGTCTTTTCTTTGTACAGAGAGAGATGTTCTTATCCTTCCAGATGTTAGTTAGCGCCACCGTAGCATTTCTGGCAATTGCTAGTCTTCTTTTTATTTCAATGGTGTCATCATAGTTGTCTGTGAAGACCACGCCCAAGTATGTAAATTGTTTAACGTTCTGAATATACTCATTGTTGATTTTGATGTTTCCATTGTCATGATCAGTAGTCTTCCTTCTAATTTTTATTACTTTTGTTTTCTTAGCATTAAGCATAAGACCGGATTTTTCACTTTCTAATCTAACTCTATCAACTAGATCCTGGAGCTCATCCATGCTACCGGCAATGAGGACAACGTCGTCAGCATATCTCAAGTTGGTAATTTGTTGTCCATGAACAGTGATTGAGCCTTCAAAACCAGATAGTGCTTTTCTCATGATTGCTTCAGAATAGATATTAAAAAGGTGTGGCGAAATTATACACCCCTGTCTGACGCCTTGATCAATATTAAGCCATTCAGTCAGTCCGTAGGTGGTTCTCACTGCTGCTTTTTGATCGTCATACATAGCTTTTAGCAGTAAGATGATATGATGGGGGAAGCCCATGGTGTGCATATCTTTCCATAGGATGTCATGTGCCACAGTGTCAAAGGCCTTAGTATAGTCTATGAAACAAAGAAAAAGGTCTTTTCCATATTCACGATTCTTTTCGATTATCATTTTCAAGTTGAGGATTTGGTTTCTAATACCTCTTCCAGCTCTAAATCCAGCTTGTTCCTCGGCAATTTCTTCTTTCATTTTGTTCTGCATTCTTTTAGAGATTATTTTTAGTAAAATTTTGCTGCTGTGGCTGATGAGAAAATCTTACAACATAAAAAAGAAGATAAAATAAGAAATAAAAAATAAACTCCATAATATTCAATCCCAATGGTTTTCTTCCCCCAAAAATAGCATCTAAGAATGCGATCTGAAAGTGTGAAAGTGGTTTTACACACGCCATTGAAGCATACAATCGCTTTGGGTGTGTTCTTTGGCGGACTTACTGCTTCTTGCTTCACCTCTTTCTAACTTTTCTTGGAAGAGCAAGAAGTCGAGAGACGTAAGAAATGTTTCGGAGAAATCTTTGCTGAAAAGGAATATCGTGTTCTGGTGTGTGGCTCACTGAGTATTTATTTCTCTCTCTCTCGCTCTCTCTTTCTCTTACTCTTTTTTTTCTCTATTTCTCTCAATATATATTGATATAGTGTGATGATCGGTGTGGCTTTGTGGTTTCATAGGAATGATTCATAAGTATGTAAATGTGTGTTCGAAGTAAAAAATAAAACTTTGATGCTAATGATGATCATGATAAAGACAATGATTAAAGTAACTGATGATAAAGATAATGATAATGATTAAAGTAATTTTAATACTAGCGATAATGATAAAAAAATAACCGTCTTAGCAACAGCAATAGTAATGATAATGATGATAATGATAATGATCGTGGTGAGGATAATAAAAATGAGACGAAGAAAGGTGAGCCGATAAGCTAAGAACAGCACCATTAACAAAGGAACTAAATTACTATACTAATAAAGTAGATAGGAAATGATAAGGATGGTGATAATATAAAAATGACTATAATAATACTGAACAATAATCATGATAGTATTGATACAGATTATAATGATGATTTTAGTGATATTAGTAATACTAGTGATGGCACTAAGCAATGATAATGATAATGACTATTAAAGTAATGATAAAAAAATAGAAATGATAAATATAAAGATCATAATATTAAGGATGATAAGGATAAAAAATTATAACGATGATGAATGGTAATAATGATAATGACAATGATATTAATGATAGTAATGATAGTGATTATAATCCATCACAATGATAATAATTATAATGTAGTAATAATCATAGTGATGGTAAGGGTAATATTGATGATGAGAATGGTAATGAAAATAATAGTTTTAATAATATCGATAATAAAAAGGATAACATTACACATGATGATACTAACGATGATGATAGCAATAACGATAATGATAACGATAAAAAAAACAAAAACAAAAAAATCAGAATCTCGCATTCTCACTCCAGGCCTTTTGAAGAAGAAGAAGAAAAAAAGAAAACGAGGCACGATTCATCAGGAATATAATCTGAAAGTCACTTGAATAAGAAGTTGAAATCTGATTTGTTCTCGCCCGGCAGAAGCAATCAACACGATTGAATATTAGCAACATTTGTCTCTAAAAAAATCTGTCTATTCACTCTCTTTTCAATTTTTTTTTTTTTTTTTTTTTTTTTTTTTTGTTGAATTCTAGGTTGATTCTGCAAGAGCAAAAAACCGTTTGTGCGAGGAGGGTGATTGAATAGAGTAAGGTGTAGGTATACCCACATGCCTAGGTGTTCAAGAATACAAAAGTGCACACCCGTTAAATGAAGAGGGAAAAGAGGATGAAACACACACACATATATATGTATGTATATATATACATATATATACATATGTATACATATATATGTATATATATACATATACATATACACACATATGTATATATATATACATATACAATATATATGTATATACATATATGTATATATATGTACATATATGTATATATGTATATATATATACATATATACATACACATGATCATATATATGTGTATTTATAAAAACGAATGTACACACACACACACACTGATTAACAGTAAACTTCAGAAAGATTTTTCTTTAATAAGAAATATTGATAGAAAAAAAGGTACAGCCACTGTTTCGAAACTGAAACATTACAGAGAAGTAAAGGGTTGTTTAAACATTGCCGGAGGGGAAAGTGTACTTGGATGTACTTATATCACAATTGTTCAAGTAACTTAGAGGGAATTGTTGTTGTTAAACAGCTGGTTGAACCTAAACTGTCTATTGATGATCCAACTTTCTTTGAATAATGCGATAATAGGAAAGGGAAAGAATCGTAAGCACCTTTGATATGTGCTTAATACTTAGAGTTCTGTACATATATATATGTATATATATGTATATATATATACATATAAACACACACATACACACACACACACACACACACACACACACATATATATATATATATATATATATATATATATATATATATATATATATATATATATATATATATATATATATATATATATAGACACTCACCTGTATGTACATGCATTTATACATATATATACATACATAAATATGTACGTATCTATGTATCTATATGTATATATATATATATATGCATACATGAAAGTACATTCTATCACTCGATTTATTTTTCCTCATAGCCCCCCAGTAATTATTCTTCTTTCTTCTTTCAACCCGAGGAGATATTTTGACATTCCGCCTTCGCTTCCCAGGCAGCAAAAGACGAAGGCAAAATCAGCTTAGGATCTCATCAAGTCCGAAGAAGCAAATGTCATTTTCTCACGATGCTCCTCCTTTGTTCGACTGAGAGGGACGAAAGGCCTATTCTTTTTCCATTTAGTTGCTGGTGTGTTTGTGTGTGTTTGTGTTTTGGGTGTTTGTGTTTTGGGGGTGTGTGTTTTGTGTGTGTGTGTATTTGTGGGTAATTTTGTAAATCTGTGTGTGTGTATGTGTGTGTTTGTGTGTGTTTTTTGTGTGTGTTGTGTGTTTTTTTGTGTGTTTGTGTTTGTGTGTGTGTGTTTGTGTTTTGGGTGTATGTGTGTGTGTGTTTGTGTGTGTGTGTGTGTGCTTGTATTTGTGTGTGTTTCATGTGTGTATGTGTTTTTTTTTTCGTGTTTGTGCGTTTGTGTTTGTGTGTGTGTGTGTTTGTGTGTGTGTGTTCGTGTATATGTGTTCATCTATGCATCATTATAGTTTGTGAATGGAAGAATAACGTGTCCACAAATCATGTATCCCATGTTAATTACCCCATTTTCTATCCCATGTTAATTACCCCGTTTTCTATCGCTCAATAATCCTCTGAATATTCAATCGTTATTAAGTCCTTGAGCATTATAAGGACTTCATGTTTCATTTCAACTCCCCAAAACTAACTGCTTGTCGTTCTACAAACATTAATTCTCTGGTTTAATGTCGGCGGGAAAAAGAAATTCATTTTAAGAGACATTTTTTCTCTCTCCTCCTATGCCTTGGTTCTTGTAGGGGGGGAGGGGGGGATGGAAGAAGGTAATGGGAGAGGGATGGGGAGGGGAGAGGATGAGGGGAGGATAGGGGAAGCGAGGAGAATGGGAGGAGGGGAGGAGGGAGAGGGGCAAGGGAGGGGAAGGGAAATAGGGTGGGAAAGGGAGAGTGGGTGAACGGAAGGAAGAAGAAGCGAGGGAAAAGGGGAGAGGAGGAGAATAAGGGAGAAGGGGAGGGGAAAAGAAGGTAGATGAAGAAGAGTACAACATGAAACAAGGAGGGGGGGGGAGAGAGAGAGAGAGAGAGAGAGAGAGAGAGAGAGAGAGAGAGAGAGAGAGAGAGAGAGAGAGAGAGAGAGAGAGAGAGAGAGAGAGAGAGAGAGGGAGGGGTGTTATATACAGAGCTCGTTCGAAACAGCTGTTACAGCCACTCACTCCCTCAAATACCCTCCTTTGAGTACACCTGACTAACACATGGCTGCTGCCGTGTTCGGAATTGACAACACGAACACGGAATAAACATGGCTCAACTAAAACGTCAG
>NW_028234413.1:37438575-37448575 GCF_977035675.1 Penaeus japonicus | reverse complement strand
TAACAATGGTAATGATGATAATGGTAATGATCTGTCTCTCCCCCCTCTCTTGCTTTCTCCCTTTCTTTCTTTCTCTCGTTTACCTTTCACTTGCTGTTTGTTTCAAAAGTCACCCTTGTTTGATTCTCTTTCGTTTTTCCTCTCCTGTTTATTATCGATTTTCTTCCTCTCCTCTTTTGACTATCTCTCTCTCTCTCTCTCTCTCTCTCTCTCTCTCTCTCTCTCTCTCTCTCTCTCTCTCTCTCTCTATCTATCTTTTCTTTTCTATCTTTTCTCTTATTTGTGGTGCTGCGTGCTGCATTGCTTGAATCTCTCTTGTTTCCTTTTTTTATCATCTTTCTCTCCTTCCCCGTTTTATTTATCAAATTGGCAAATCACTTTAATTTTACGTCCTGAATATAACCACTCGACTAAATATGCAATGCTAAGCTTACTGCAATTGCAAGTATATTTTTCACCATGATGCCTTTTTCAGAATTATCATAATATTATCTTTTATTATTACTCTCTTTACCATGAGTAGTAATAATGAAAATGATGATAATAAGAGTAATGATAATAAAAAAAAAAGAAACTGATAATAATTATGGTAACAATAGTAATGATGATAAGGATAATATTAGTAATAATGAGAACAATGATAATAATAATGAAAATGACAATGATAACAACAATACTAATGAAAATACTAATAACGATAATGATAATAAGAATGGTTATAATACTATTATTACAAAATTATAATAAAAAATAATAGTATTAATGATGATAATTATGATAACGATAATAATAAAACAACAAAGATCGATAATAGTAACGAAACACCTAAAACAATGATTATGGAAATGATGATAACATCATAATTAATCATAATAATAATAATAAATACTACTGTTAATACCACTACTAATACTGCTGCTACGAGAACAACATCAAAATAATAATGATGATAATAGAACATAACGATAGCAAGAGTGATTAAAAAAAAAAAAACATTAAATAATAATATTGATAATGATGATAATGATGATAACAATAATAATGGTAATGATGTGTCTCCCCCCCCCCCTCGTACTTTTTCCCTTTCTTTCTCTCGTCTATCTTTCACTTGCTGTTTGTTGCAAAAGTCATCCTTGTTTGATTCTCTTTCGTTTTTCCTCTCCTGTTTATTATCGATTTTCTTCCTCTCCTCTTTTGACTATCTCTCTCTCTCTTTCTCTCTCTCTCTATCTTTTCTTTTCTATCTTTTCTTTTCTATCTTTTCTCTTATTTGTGGTGCTGCGTGCTGCATTGCTTGAATCTCTCTTGTTTCCATGCTTTATCATCTTTCTTTCTTTCCCCGTTTTATCATATGGGCAAATCACTTTAATTTTACGTCCTGAATATAACCACTCGACTAAATATGCAATGCTAAGCTTACTGCAATTGCAAGTATATTTTTCACCATGATGCCTTTTTCAGAATTATCATAATATTATTTTTTATTATTGCTCTCTTTACCAGTAGTATTATTATCATTATCATTGTAATTATCGGTAATTATATATGATACCCATTATTATTAAGGTTATGATCTTAATGCAGTCACATACATTCAACTTTATATTAATATCAAGTAATCTGTACCCGTAGAAAGTCCATACGTATGGACAACAAAAAAAATAATAAATACATTATACAAACTACAATGACACGTAAAAAAAAGAAAGAAAGAAAGAAAAAAAAATCGCTTATTTGTTTACAGGATAACATTAAAATCACTACAATATAATTTCCACTAATTAGAAAAATCACGGAATGATTACTGATTTTCAACTAATATCACTTTAGTGTCGCTACAGTTACTATGTAGTCCCAAATACAGGTTCTATTCAACTCTAGGGAATCTTGAATCATCCATAATAGTGAATAAAGAGGGAGGTAACAGCCACACGTAAAGAGTTGGTGTTAATTAATCCCCCTTAGATTATCCCCCCCCCAAAAAAAAAAAAAAAAAAAAAAAAAAACTTTTTTTTTTTTTTTTTTTTTTTTCTTATTATAGATGTTAAAAATCACAAAACGACAGGAAAAAAAGAATATGGTATATTTTGATAAATAAAGTTTGCGTTCCTTTGAAATTAGTTAAGTGGGAAATATAACAAATATAACATATATGTCGAAAGACCAGGTAATCATTGTTGCTTCTATTACCTTTTACGTTTCTATGATTTCGTCATTATTGTTATTATAATTGTCAACATCAACACCATTACCTCTATGATTAGAATTATTGTTCCTGTTATTTACATTGTCGTCATTAACATTCACTGTATCTGAGTTAATATCATCAGCATTATTCTTATTCTTTTTCATTATTATCACTATAATAATCATTATCGATATCCATCATTTTTTTGTATTGTTGTTATCATCGCTATTGGTAACATTGTATTCAAATTCATACCATCAATATTATCATCATCATCAAAATCATTATCACCATCACGTATTAACATCATCATTAATGATATCACATCACCACCTTCATGTCTACTGATTATCATTATTATTGTTGTTATTATTATTATTATTATTATTATTATTATTATTACTATTATTATTATTATTATTATTATTATTATTATTATTATTATTATTATTATTATTATCATTATTATCTTTTATCATCATCATCAAGATCATTATCACCATTACATATCAACATCATCATTAATAATATAATATCGCCATTTTCATGTCTTCTGAATAGAAATTCCATAAATTAATAGATTATGCCCTTGTTAACTTCAAAACCAAATCGAAAATAACATACATGTTAATTTCACATAACATGATGATACACACCCATAGTATTCATAAAACATTAATACACATAGTTGTATTTAATTTTATCTATTCTATATTTCGAATGCACGTTCATAATTGATATTCTGTAGTTTTCCATTTTATCATTAGAAAAACCTTTTGTCTCATTTCAATGGATATCATGATCATTTCTCTCTTGCAACCATGCATATATATTCATCTTATGTTGCATTCCATAAATCGTTCTAAATTTAAGGATGCCATTGATAATCAGAATGTCTGCATGCTCGTTAACCAATGTCTGTGTGTCTGTCTGTCCATATATATATCTTATTTACTAATCTTCGCTTCTCTATTTCTTTCATCAAAAGTAAAGGCGTAGCTTTGTTTTTTTTTATCTTATCTCTGATTTATTTTTCACCCTTTTATTGTTAATAACTATAAGGATTAACTTTTTTGTGTAGATATGGGGTATATGATGATGTAGCTTAGTGTCTAGTAAAATATTCCTTATAAGTGATATTCTATTCAAAATTTCTTTCTATTTCGTGTATCTCGTTCTTTCACTATGTCTAATCCTGTCCCCATCTCTTTTTCCCATGTTTTTTTTCTCTCTCTTTCTCTCTCGTTTCTCTATTTATCTGCCTTCCTCCAACACCTCTCTTTTTCTCTTTCTCTCTCTCTCTCCCTCCCTTTCTCACTCTCTCTCTTTCTCTTTTTCTCTCCCTCCCTCCCCCCTCTCGCTCTCTCTCTCTCTTTCTCACTCTCTCTCAATCTTTCTCTTTTTCTCTCCCTCCTCCCCCCCCCCCTCTCGCTCTTTCTCAATCTTTCTTTTTTCCTCCCTCCCTCCTTCCCCCCTCTCTTTCTCTTTCTCCCTCACCCCCCCTCTCTCTCAATCTTTCTCTTTCTCCCTCACCCCACTCTCTCAATCTTTCTCTTTCTCCCTCCCTCCCTGTCTTTGTCTCTGTCTCTCTCTTTCTCATTTAATTACACCTCCCTCTTCCTCATCTTACTCTATGCTCAACGTTTCTCGTGAACCAGTCTCATACAGTAAGAGGGAAGAGTTTCCAGGAAAACAATATTTCCTGTCGGTTTTTTCTTGAGTAGAGTTTTCTACGTGAGTGAGATGTCGATTGGAAACTCTCATATAAAAAAAAAAGAAAAAAAAAAGAAAAAAAAAAAAATGTATATTATCAAAAGGAGTTTTATCTTCTCATATATACTTCTCTGAAAATCATAAACAATCATCGTTGAAAAACTGAAAAGTACAGAATCACCTCCGAAAAAAGGAATTAAAATTAAAATTGTAGTTTTCTTATGGTCTTTCCAAGATAATGGGCCCTTGCATAGTTGCTCATGCTATGTAGCTATGATGATAAATGACCCGACTGATTTGTGAGAGATAAATCCATGCAGAGACTCAAACAGTGTGCCATTAATATTGATATGAGGCATGGCATCAAGCCCAGTCAGTAATTAATCCAATTTGTGTTAAAAACATTATTCATTACTATTAACGTCATTGATATTATTACTATGCTATCAATCATTATCATCACTACTACTACTATTACTACTACTACTACTACTACTACTATTATCTCCAAGATATATTCAGTTGAGGGTAGTGCCATCAGTGATGCCAAAGTGGCTGCAAAGATAGGCTTTCTAGGAATTCGTAAAGATTCTCAGTTGAATCTCGAATACCGACTTCCCGAGGGACAGTCCAGGCCATGCTGACCCTGGCCATGTGAGTCTAACGTTGTGAGACTGAATAACTTATTAAAATTCTTGATTTAGGGATAAGTAGGATTGTGGCATTTGCAAGGATTTGTCTTTTTGTTACATTTATTGACTAGGTCACCTGATCATTTTTTACCTCACGTTTCAACAGAAAGCTCAATGTTGCAGACGGTTCTCAGGTCACGTTCTTGTAAGATGCAAACGGATAAGAACCATATGACTGGAGTTGTTATGCCACACTACTCTCCTATCTCAACACATTTAATCAGCAACTGCTTTCCAATTTCATGATCTCTCTTTTATTTCGATTTGCAGACCTGCCTTCTCGCTCTCCCTCCCTCTTCGCAGGAAAGGAAAAAAAAAAAAAAAAAAAAAAAACTCCATTACTTAATTTCCCGTAGGGTCTCATTTCGACTGTACTGGCGGAACAAAGCACCTCGTTAACCTTCGTTATTCAAACTTGGCGATTTAATAAATTATGTATCGTGGTTATGAGGTAGGTGACTAAAATTGTCATCTATTTTTGTTTTGTTTTTCTGTCTCATTTAAATGATTAAAAAAGAGGAGCTTTTCCATAATCTGACATTTAAAAAGTCATATTCCTGTTTTTTTTTAGGACGATTTTAGATGTAACTTTTTATTGGAAAATATATCTTTATGATACTACCTTTGTTGCTTTCTCATGTTTTTCTTTATTTATTTATCAGATAATCAGTTCATTATACACTTAGATTAGCTACGATAAATAATCTAAAACGAAACCAATTCTTATAATACGAAATTTTGCTTCTCAAACTATACACAGGAATAGAACAGCCAAGTGTAACTAGATGTACTTTTACATCATCACAGGAACTTTTTGAGTTTTCTCTCGTTAATTAGATCGAATCCATTAATCTCTCGAGCTTCAGTTAGCTAACAAGGCGATCAGAGAAGGTAGCGCTGCGCGAGCGATGTTTACGACCGGCAAACATTGCTGTTTATCTTGCAGAGTTGCGAGTTGGCGAGGGGGTGGGGGGTGGGGGAGAGGGAAAGAGGAAGGGCGCGGGGGGGAGAGGAAGGGAAAAAAAAGGGGCGGGGGGTGGAACCGGGGAGGGCGAGGGGAGAGGGGGGAGAAGAGGAAGGGCCCGGGGGGAGGGGGAAGGGATAGAAAAAAAGGGCGGGGGGGCGGGAGGAGGAAAGAGGAGAGGGGGAGGGGAGGGGGAGGGAGAGTGGGGGCGGCGGGGGGGTGGGGGGAAGCAATGGGCGGTGCGGGGGAGGAGCCGAGAGGGGGGTGGGGGTGGAACTTCAGTCTTGATGCAATCAATAAAAAGAAGAGACGAGAAAAACACAGATTTAGAAAAGGAAAATAAGCGTCTTACGTGTAATATAAGGACATGGCTTCTTTTGTGTCTTGGAGGAAGTATAGCGTGAATCTGGGGTTCTCCCTGAGTTAACCTCGGATAGGGTATTTGAGAGGGAGAGAGAAATAGGTGAGTAAAAATGTTCCTTGTAACTAAGTTTTGAAAGGAAGAAGATTTATTAGTTAGTACATACATATACCATACACACCCAACCAGACACCCACCCATCACACACACACCAATCGAACAGACATCTAGACAATCACACACACACACACACACACACACGAAGAACACACACTACAACAACACACACAATATATATATATATATAATATATATATACACACTCCATATTATCTATATATCTCATATATTTATATATCATCATATATATACACAAATGCTACTATTTATACATACCCCCTTCCTTCATATATTATATCAAATAATAAATATATATATAGATATATATATATATATATATATATAGATATATAATTACACTTACAATGTAATATGTATATACATACATACAACAACACACACACACACACACACACACATATATATACATATATATATACACACCACACACAGACATATTTTATATATATATATATATATATATATATATATAATATTTATATAATTTGAATATATATATCTATATATATATATAATATATATATATAATAATAATGTGTCGTGTGTGTGTATATATGTATATATATGTTATATATATATTTTATATACCACACATATACAATATATACACACACACACACACACAGCTACCACATATATATTCTTATATATATATATATATATAATATATAAATAAATAAAAACTATATATATATATATATATATACGTTATCTATATATATATTACACAATATATATACACACACAACAGACATAATATATTATATATATATATATATGATATATATATATATATATATATATTAATATATATCATATATATATATTATATATATGTCGTGTGTGTGTGTGTATAAATGTATATATAGGTATAATATAATATATATAATACACACATATACATAATAATAATATATACACGAGTGACACACACACACACATTCACATATATATATAATTATATTATTATAAACTATATATATAGATTATATATATATGTATATATATAGAATATATATATATATATATATTAATATATATATATATATATATATATATATACATATATATATAACACACACACACAGACATTATATATATATAATATATTATATATATATAATATATATATATATATATATAATATATATATATATATATATATCTATATATAATATGTGTGTGTGTGTGTATATATTATGATATTATAATGTGTATATATATTAAATATACAACACACACACAAATAAATACACACACACACATATCATATATATAATATATATATATATAAATATAATATATATATATAATATATACATTAATCACATATATATATATACATATATATATATATATATATATATATATATATATATATATATATATGTATGTATAGATATATGTATATATATTTACACACACACATGTAGAGTACATAAAGGATTGCTTCTGACTAAGCCAATAGTTCTTAACCTATTTTAAGTCATGGAACCCATTAATTAAAATTAAAATCTACAAAAACCACCTTAACACATAAAAACAAGATTGCATGTAATCAATGTACTCAATCTTATTGTAAATTGGTTGCCTCATACAATATATAGCAAAGTATGAAGAAAGTATTTTTTTTCTCATGCCAAGATTAAAGTCAACTGCAAACCATTCTCAAAGTCAATAACGGAGACGAATATGGCGATTGCTTGTTATATAATAGTGTACAGTACCATCCCACATCACCGTACAAATTACCTGATTTTCCTCCGTAACCAAAATATTTATACAAAACTTCTGGTATGTACATTTACACGATAATGTAATGCACAAATTTTCTGGATATAGATGTAGAGTTTCATGAACCCTCAGTAAATACCCGCTAAACAAAGAACACATAATATATAATGATAAAGATGGACAGGAAGCGTGTGATGGATGTATAAATGATCCACTTGTCTTTTAATCTGCTCTTATTCTGTCTTTTTTCCTATCCATCAACATGTCTCCCTGTCTATGTCTATTAGTCTTACGCTACAAACTGATTACAGTGATGCACATGTGTTGACCACCCCTCCCTACCCCCCCCCCCTCACATTTCCGTATATTTGTTTTGTTTTGCATTTTACTTCTCTGTTCTAATTTTGACAGGGAAATAAATTATATCCATGATAACTTCACAGTAACAGTTAATAAAACAGATCAACAACAACAGATAACAGCTAAAAAATAGATACTAAAGAGTCTAAAGAATAAACACATTTGCTCAACTTATCGTCTACTGCTCTTCGTCAACTTTTATTGAGGTTTTCGTCCCTTCCCCTTTCAAACCTTTTAGTGTTACTAAGTTATTAATTGTGTTTACATCCATATGTTTCTTGAGTTGCTTAGAAATTATATTTACCTTCGGGGAAAAAGAGACATGTGATGAGTAAGGAAGAAAATATATTTTTGTGTATATATGGGGTGTTGTAACAAACGTACGTGTATATATGTTATATGTAAATGTATATTTATATATTATAGATATATATCTATATATATAAAAATGATATATATTGGGATCTATATATATTGCCTGTATATATATACTTTTTAATATACTATATATAATATACATATATTATAATTTTACATTATCCATGTATATATATACATATATATATACAATATATATATACACACCACACAGCATATAAAATACGAAATATTGTGATATGATTTATATAAATATACTAGTATAGTAAAAATACATTTATACACGTTATATGTGAGAGATATATGATTATATATATATATGTTATAACCGATATGTATATATAAATAAATTGTAGTTTTAATATATATATATATAAATAATAAATTACATATATATACATATATACATATACATACATACAAAGAACGTTAGTAAGCATTAAGTCTATATATATATATATATATAAATTAGAGCTGTGGTTTATATATATATATATATGTATTATAAGTTTATATGTGAATATATATAATATTCGTTATATATATATATAGTGATATATATATAACATATATGGACAGTATATATATATAAAAATATATATACATTAGACTATATTACTATATATATAAATATATATATTAAATATATATATAGTATATCATAAATATACATATACATATATAAATATATATAGTTAATATATATAAATATATCAATATATATAAATAAGTAGTTATATATATATTAGCATATATTTATCTATATATTGTAGAATACTCACACACTCACACACACAACACACACACACACACACACACACACTCAACACACACACACACATATAGTTAATTGATATATTAATATATATATATAATTAATATATATATAGTATATATGTATGGTATATATTATATACTCTATGTATAAATATATTATATCATAAAATATATATATTAAATATATATATATAATATATATAAATATATATCTTACATAACATGTATTGTTTATATTTATTATATATATATATATAAAATTATTAATATATACTATCATATACATACATATAAATTCTGCATATAAATATGTTTTCTATATATCTCTAATCAGATATATAGTATATATATACTATATTATACCTATATATATAATATGTATATATACATACATCAACATATATATATATATATATATATATACATATATGTATATATTGTATATATATTATATATATATATATTAATTGCGATCTATAATATATATATATTATATATAATATATCCAAATATACATATATATCCATAATATATAATATAATATAATATATATATATATATGATAAATTATATATAATATATATATATATATATATAAGTAATATATTATATATACATGGATATAAATATATCTCATACCATAATATATAACTATCATATAACAATATATATGGTATATATATAATAAAATT
>NW_028234413.1:37403575-37408575 GCF_977035675.1 Penaeus japonicus | reverse complement strand
TTTCACTCTTGCCTCAAGTGGTGTTAGGGCGTTGTTTCCAAGCAGCAAACCAAGGTATTTGATCTTAGGATAACAAAAGTAACACTTGCTGATCCCAGCCGTTAGACCATGCAACCTGAGCTAAGTCAGAAGTTCTCTCAAATCCTGCAAGTGTTCAGACCAATTAGTATTATGTACAACAATATTATCAAAATAACAAGTAGTATTTCTAAGTCCATAAATAACTTTTCTCATTAAGCGCACAAAAGTGGCACAAGCAGTTTTCAAACCAAAGGGCATCATAACAAAATGCATTAATCCTCTGTTTGTAGCAAATGCTGTATACATTTTAGATTCTTTGGAAAGGGGGATTTGCCAATAGCCCTTAGTTAGGTCTAATTCTGAAAAGTATTTAGCATTTGTGAAGTTACCTAAAGCATCTTCAATAGTAGGCATAGGCTCACAATCAAAAGAGGTTACATCATTTAACCCACGGAAATCAATACAGAATCTCCATGTATTGTCAGATTTACGAACAAGAACAACAGGGGAACAATAGGATGAATAAGATGGCTCAATTATACCCAGCCCAAGCATCCTATCTACTTCTTTATCAAATACATCTGAGAGATGATGGGGTATAGGATAAGGCTTCTTACTCACCGGTACATTAGAGTCTAGCTTAATTACATGTTCAATAGTCTTAGTATACCCTGGATTATCAGAAAATACATCTGCAAAATCCTTTATTAAAGATTTTACATCACTGGCTTGTTCACATGAAAGGTTTCCGTAAATATTTAATTCTGCTGCTTCATTAACATGGTTAGAGGTAGGTTCACAATATATTGGATGATTTTCAGTGTTATCATCCTCAACAACACAAATCTGAACTACTTTGTTCTCTTTAGATGATACATTTTCTCGTCTGTAATACTTTTTAAGCATGTTGATATGAAATAATTTGCACCTTCCATGAACCTTGATAGAATAATCAACACCATTATCTTTACATGCAACTACAGTATAGGGACCTTTCCACTGCATTATCAATTTATTGTGATCTGTGGGCAAAAGAACAAGGACTTCGTCATCAATTTCTAATTTTCTATTCTTAGATTTCAAGTCATAATAGTATTTATAATTTCTGCTGCTGATTTCTGCTTTAGCTGCAGCTAATTTAGCAGTCTCTTCCAAACGTGCTCTCAGATCAGTAACATATTGATATGTGCTTTTTATTTCATGGTTAATCTGTTCATTCGACCAAAGTTCGTGTAAAATGTTCAAGGGACCTCTTACTGTTCTCCCGTATAACAATTCAAATGGTGAAAACTTAAGAGAATCGTTTGGAATTTCCCTGTATGCAAAGAGAATTGCTGGTAAATAACGATCCCAATCACGTGGATGAGCAGAGCAGAGCTTTTTCAACATTGACTTAAGGACGCCATTGAGACGTTCAACCATCCCATTACAGCTAGCATGATAAGGCGTAGTGTAGAGGGCTTTAATGGACAGGAGCCTATGAACTTCACTCATAAGGTCTGATCGAAATTGAGTTCCTCGATCGGATAGAATTTCCTTAGGAATGCCTACGCGAGCAAAAATATCTAACAGGCTCTCAGCAATGGTAATTGTGTCTATATTCTTTAAAGGAATAGCTTCGGGGTACCGTGTAGCATAATCAATTAGAGTTAGAATATATCTATGTCCCCGATCGGAGCTAGGAGAGAGTGGTCCTATGATATCAATAGCTACTCTCGAAAATGGTTCTTGTATCACAGGTACAGTTTTCATTGGTACCTTTTTAACTAGGCCCTTAGGAGATACCTTCTGACAGATGTGACACGACTTGCAGTATCTCTTTATATCAGCTCCTGCACCTGGCCAAAAGAAGTTTTCAAATACCTTTAAGCTAGTTTTTCGGTGTGAAAAATGACCAGCAGTCATGGAATCATGTGCAAGCTGAAGAACTTTACTTCTGTACACAGCAGGGACAACTAACTGTCTATTATCAACTTCGTATTCATATTTACTTTGATAACATACCCTGTATATGAGGCCATTAATTCGTTCATACTTGACCGACCTAGACTTTACCTTTTCTATTGATCCAAGCTCTACTTTTTCTCTAACTACCTTTAATGTAAGGCATGAATTCTGGGCGCGAAGAAACGAATCTTTACTAAAATCCAACTCTTCCATTACCGGACAAGAAAGTGGTTTAATTTCAGTCTCCTTATTACTATTAGCACGAGTTTGAACGGTCATCGTAACTATAGGTAAATGCGCCTCCGTTTTCTTTACTTCAGAGTGTGCAGTACATACCTGATTTTCATCAATGGGGTTCAGGATAGGAGAGGAAGTTTCAGGATTGTTCGGATGGATTGGATCCAGAGTTTCAGGACGGTTAGGACGGACTGAGGATGGTAGGTCAGCTTTATCAACCGAAGGAAGGTTTGGGTCATCAGAAGGATAGGGTTCGGTTGGCAATCGCACACCTGGAATAAGACCAATCAGTACATCTGCGAACTTAATGGGGGCAGCTATAGCCTTCGTCCAACCAGTATAAAACCTGCTTTTAATGAAACACCTGACTTGAGGGAAATACTTAGGGATGCCCAAATAATCATGCACCTTTACTAATTTACCCATCTTATATTTAGAGGGAACCAATGAATCCTTCACAATGATGGAGGAGCATCCAGAATCTAGCATTATTTCTGCGGGTCTGTTAAAAATGAAACCATTAGAGTCAAACATACAGTTATTTGGCGATAGTTCTGTTTCAAACACAAAATTTACTTTAACAGTCTTACTTTTGCTCCTAAAATTTCTCGGATTATCTGGACAATTAGGCCTAATATGACCAACTTTTCCACACCCATGACATGTCACCTCAGAATTAATGTCTGTATTCTGCTGGTTTAAATTTAAGTAATGAGATTGATTAGTCTTCTTACCGCGATACAAATGAGCACTACGATATCTGTCAGCCGATTCAGCCATCTCTACTGCAGTCTCAAACTCACGTTCCTTCAAAAAGATTCTCATATCAGAATTACAATTGCTTAAAATCTGCTCTCTTATCAAAAAATCAAACAATGAATTGAAATCTTTCTTGATATTACTCAGGGAAATCCATCGATCCAAATATTGTTCCATTCGAGCAACCAACTGGACATAAGTTTCTTTTTCCCGACATTTGCTCTCACGAAATTTCCGTCTATACATGTCGGCGTCTACTGAATAGGCTCTTAGCAAGGCGTCTTTCAGTTTAGCATAATCACCCACAGTATCATCTGGCAGCGATACATAAACCTTAAGAGCATGACCTCTAAGAAGTGAACCTAAATATACGTGATAATCACTGTTATTCCACTTGTGTAACTTTGCGAATCTTTCAAAACGTTGTAAATAACTATCAATGTCATCTTGTCCATCGTTAAAAGTCGGCAACTTTAACCCTTCATAAAATTGTAACGAAGTACTAGTATCACCACGAACGGACTCATTACTTTCAATAGTATTTTGTCTTAATTCAGCCATAGCTTTTTCGTGTTCACGTTGTTTATCGGCCTCTTCTGCTTGCATTTGACATTTCTTAAGTTCACGCTCAGCCGCGCGTTCTTCCCTATCAGCTTTTTCTTTAGAATATTTCTGTTCTTCCTGAATCAATTGTGACACCTGATCAGGATTCATACCTAAGGCCTGAGCCTCTTTCAATATATCTAGGATATAACTCGTCATTATCGCTACACTTCAACACGAATTCACTGCCACATACAACAATGAGCTAATAACATACCCGTAGTTACGAAAGTATAGCATACAATTAGACGATCGATTAAATAAGTGATTAAGTATAGTACACACAAATTAACAATTACTAAGTGACTAAGAAAGTATAGTACACAAACAATTACATTAAGTGACTAAGCCCAAGCACATTAACAAAAATAACTGACCCCGGAAAAATTATAACACGGGCGTATACTATCAAGGCATGGGCATTAGCGTAACAAAAGGGAAACTCGTTCCACATGGCATACACGGCTTACAGCTATCAGCACAGCATTACATAGCCGGCGCCAAGTTACGTGGTACCGCCAGGAAATAGCGCACTTAGCGGACCTGCAACGCAACTAATCACGAAGTGACTAACAACTTCACTAGACTTGTAATATAGAAGAATCAGCGAAAACGACACTTAAAAAAAAGTACACTGCACTATATCACAAAATAAATCACTTGCCTTACCTGTATCTCCCTTGTTTGCATGCATCGGTGTTCACAAAAACTCACCCTGGCTTCAACAATCACCAGGTAGTTAAACATAGTAAGCACATCCCACAAGCAATACCTTAAAAAGACAACATATCAGAAATATATACTTTAAGTCCTTATGATTAACGTGACTTTTAGGATTTTCGACCTTATTGCGCTCCGATCCTACTCACTGCGCCATTGTAGATAGTTCGATCTTTCTTTTTGTTTCGTTTTATAAGAATCGGAGGAGTCATCCTTCAGTCACATGAATCATAAGGATAAATTAAATTCTATTTTAACAAATATAGCATATATTGAGCATAAAGAATAACAGAAAAATATATAACTACCAATCATAGATATTGTCTTACATGGAATACGTTCCAGGGGGGGTGGGGGGGGGGGTGGTTTGACTTGGTGGACCGTAGTTGCATTCCTGGGGAATGGCCGTTTCAATGGTCAACAGTATAATTCCACTGAAAGCTGGCCTCGGGTCAGTTCACAGCACTTCCGCCGGCAATATATCCACTTAATCAATTCAACAAAAAGGAGCAGGGTGTACCCAGTACTCATCCGAGTAAGAGTTAGAGTATGTAGCAAAGTGGACTATCCTACTCCAAAAGGGGGGGGTACAAGTAGTATACCACCGCGCATGCGCAGGACCAAGGGAGATTACGTTTTTCTTAAGGCATTACAATACACCGAATTATATTATAAAGAAATTATGTTGTTCATCTATCCAAATCCTTTTACAA
>NW_028234413.1:37303575-37311075 GCF_977035675.1 Penaeus japonicus | reverse complement strand
TAATATGTATAATATATATAATATATATATAGATATATATTTATATATATATAATATAATATGGAATATAATATAAATATATATATATATATGAATATATATATATATATATAAATATAATATATATATATACATACATACAAATATATATAGAATATATATATAAGATATATATATAGATAAATATATATATATATAATATATATATATACACATATATATTATATATACGCACACACTCAACACACACAAACACACACAACACACATATAGATATGTAGATATATATATATATATATATATATATATATATAAAAATATAGTAGTATATTATATAATATATTTATATATATATATATTATATATATTTTATATATATATAATATGTATATATATATATATAAACTCATATTTATAATATAATACACACACCAAACACACACACACACACACACATCACACACATATATATAATGTATAATATATATTTATATATATATATATATTATAATATAATATATATATATATACATATATATATATATATATATATATATATAATATACTATATATATATATATATATATATATATAATATGTATAGATAATATTGGGGTGAGATAAATATATATTGATATAAATATATATATATATCTCAATAATATATATATAATAATATTTATATATATTCATATACATGTGTGTGTGTGTGTTTGTGTGAGTGTGTGTGCGCGTGTGTATATGTGTGTGTGCATGTGTGTATGTGTTTATCTGTCCATGTATCTATCTACCTGTCCATCTAATTATCTATCTTTTTATCTATCTATCGATCTATCTTTTTATCTATCTATCGATCTATCTACCTACCTATATATATTCATGTCACTACATCTATAAAATTCCCTCTCCTTAAGCCATGCTAAAATTACCTTCTGGACTAAACAACATCCACTTTTCCCTGTACTATTTTTTCTCTCTAGACAAGTACCTTAATTACACAGTTAATTATCTCGCTGGTCGTTTCTGTCGATGCATCCTGCTGGTATACCTAATCCTAGAGAGGGAGATGAGCTGGCTGGGTGTAGGCCTGGCTGGATGCTGTGATAACCCTGTGGAATGGCATTTTGATGGTCGTTTAGGAATGCATAATGATGATGAAGTCTGTGATGGTGAGTGAATAAATGGGTGTTCACAGCATAAAACAGGCCACAAACATGATGGAAAGTCTGAACTAGATTTTTACGATAAGGGAGAAGAGGAGGCGTAAAAGTTGCGTGGTGAAAGTTATCATTATCATGTCATTATTATTCTGGGGAAGTTGGTTTTCTAGAAAAAAACTGCACGTTAAAAGATTTTTTTTTTTTGAATGGAGAATGGGAATTTATATTGGTAGTGGTTGTAAATCTCTCTCATTCTCCCTGTCTGCCCCTCCCTCTCTCTCTCTCGGTCTCGTTTTCTTTCTCTCTCTGGATCCCTCTCCCTCTTTCTCTTTCTTTCTCTCTCTCTCTGATTCTCTCTCTCTCTCTCTCTCTCTCTCTCTCTCTCTCTCTCTCTCTGATTCTCTCTCTCCCTCTCCCTCTCTCTCTCTCTCTCTGCCTCCTTCCCTCCCTCCCTCCCTCCCTCCCTCCCTCCCTCTCTCTCTCTCTCTCTCTCTCTCTCTCTCTCCATACGTCTACCTCCTCTACTCTCATTCTCTCCTCCTCTCACTCCTCTCTCTCTCTCTCTCTCTCTCCCTCCCTCTCTCTCTCTCTCTCTCTCTCTCGCATTTACCCCCATATCAGTGATAGATTAAGCCTGATGACTTTCGGATATTGAAGTTGAAAATACATCTATTTGCATAATTCATTGCAGGTTTCCGAGTGAATCCATATTGTTTAGATTAACCGTCATATACTATCGAAAAATTATCATACTAATCTGAAAACTTGCAATTTGCAGACAGTTCAATGCAAAATGTCAGATGAATCGCAAATGCGGCATATATATTTTTTCATTTATCATCCGTCAACATAGAGAAGAGCAACACACACAATTGCATAATTTACCTAAATTGTTTCTAACTTTCCAACACCACAAGAGACATTCAATGCAACATGCACGTTGCCATGCAGGTTTCCTAGATGAAGAGAATCAAATATTATCAATAAGAATACTTACGATGATGATGATGATGGTGGTGGCCATGATAGAGTAGTGATTATGATGATAATGGTGATTGTAGAAATAATGATAATGGTGACAATTATTGAAATAATGAGTATAGTAATAATGATGATGATAATAATGATGATAGATAAGGTTGATGCACGTTAAAAGATTTTTTTTTTTTTTTATGGAGAATGGGAATTTATATTGGTAGTGGTTGTAAATCTCTCTCATTCTCCCTGTCTGCCCCTCCCTCTCTCTCTCTCGGTCTCGTTTTCTTTCTCTCTCTGGATCCCTCTCCCTCTTTCCCCCCCCCCCCTTCTCTTCCCATACCCCCCCTTGTTCACCTTTCCAATTCATTCTCTTTCTCTCTTTTTTCTTTCTCTTTCTTTCTCTCTCTCTCTGATTCTCTCTCTCTCTCTCTCTCCGCTCAATCTCTCCTACTCATCTCTGCTCTTCTCTCTCTTCTCATCGACCTCCTCCTCCTCTACCCGATCTCCCATCCCCTTCCCCCTTTCCCCCCTCCCCTCCTCTCCTCTCCTCCTTCCCTCTCTCTCTCTCATCTCTCTCTCCCACTCCCCCTCCACTCCCCTCTCTTCTCCTCTCTCATTTCTCACTCTCTCTGCTTCCTTCCCCTCCCTCGTGGGGGGGGGGGCGGGGGGGGGGGGGGGGGGGGGGGGTGGGGGGTGGTGGGGGCTGGGGGGTGGGGGGGTAGGGGGGGGGGTCTCCTCTCATCCCACTCCCTCTACCTCATCTCCCTCCACCCTCTCTCTTCTCTCTCTCTCTCTCTCTGTGCGCACCCTTCCCCTCGCCTCTCGCACTCACTCTCCTCACTCTCTGATTCCATCACTCTCTCCCTCTCCACTCCGCTCCTCTCTTCCTCTCTCTCCTCACCTCTCCTCTCTGCTGTGCCTCCCCCTCCTCCCTCTCTCCTCTCCTCCCTCTCTCTGAATCCCTCTCCTCCCTCTCTCCCTCCCTCACCCTCTCTCCTCTCGTCTTTCTCTCTCTCCCTGCCTCCCTCCTCCCTCCTCCCTCCCCCTCTATCCTCTCTCCCCTCCCTCCCCTCTGTCCTCTCTCCCCTCTCTCTCTCTCTTTCGCTCCTTCTCTCTCTCCTATCTCCTCTCTCATCCTCCGCTCCTCTTCTCTCTCTCTCTCCTCATCTCCATCTCATCTTCTCTCTCACTCTCTCTCTCTCTCTCTGCTACCCTCCCTCCCTCCCTCCCTCCCTCTCAACTCTCTCTCCATTCACTCGCATTTACTCCCCTATCAGTGATAGAATCAATCCTGATGACTTTCCGGAAATTGAAGTTGAAAATACATCTATTTTGCTAAGTTCATATTCAGTTTCCGAGTGATCCATATGTTTAGATTAACCGTCATAAACTCTCGAAAATATCAAATAATCAAAACTTGCAAGATTTGCAGACAGTTCAAATGCAAAATTCAGATGAATCGCAAATGCGGCATAATATTTTTTCATTTATCATACCTCAAACATAGAGAAGAGCAACACACAAACAATTCAAAATTTTACCTAATTGTTTTAACTTTCCAACACCACAAGAACATCAATGCAACCTCACGTTGCCATGCAGGTTTCCTAGATTGAAAGAATCAAATATTATCAATAAAATACTTACATGATGATGAAGATGGTTGGTGGCCAAGATATAGTAGTTGAATATGAAAAATGGTGGATTGTAAATTAATGATAATGGTGACAATTATTGAAATAATGAGTATAGTAATAATGATAATGATAATAATGATGATAGATAAGGTTGATGTTAATCTAGTTAAGAATACTAATGAGAATGGGTAAAGATGATGAGGATGATAATGATGAGGATGATAATGATGATGGCGATGATGAGGATGATAATAATGATGGTGATGATGATGATGATGATAATAATGATGGTGATGGTGATGATGATGATGATGATGATGATAATGATGATGATAATAATGATGATAGCGATGATGATGATGATTTACCTTCACATCTACACACTCTCCATCTTTAGATCACGCACTCCAGCCACGGTCAAAAAAAAAAAAAAAAAAAAAAAAAAACATTCCGATTCTCAAACTCCCATGATTACGTAATCCAAGCCTCTAAAGTTTACATTCGGAATCCATAACGAAGGATCAAGGTCTGTTTTCTCCCAAAAGCGTTGTGTCTGGAATAGCCGCCATTACTGCGTATCCGAACCCATGTTGTTCGAAACGCCTTATGAAACAGGCTCGGCAACGGTCCCGCCCACATCACTGAACCAAACGACCACGTGGGCGTAGGGGCTTCATTGTTAAAAGGCTTCCTCCACGATCTAACTTTGGCGATATGTTTTCCGCCTTTATGGTTATAACTGACAGAAATATGGGCGTGATACGGCCACGTTTACAGCGTGGATGGGGGGGGACGGGTTGATCATGCCTTGTTTAAATGACTCGGGAGTGGTTGTAGTGTGATCGTAATTCGATTGTGATATGCATTATACATTTGCTTAGTGAAAGAGATAACTAAATAGGATATGTATTTGGATTAGTTTAACCTTCTTCCCCTCTCTTTTTTTTCCACCCTCTTTCCCCTCCTTCTACTCACGCTTTTATCCTCATATTCTTCCCCTCCTCCCGCTGCCTCAAAATTTATCAGAGTAGCAAACGCTCTCAAAATAGCGCCATCAATCTACATGAAGAGACGCATTACATAGTCTTCATGTAGGCCTACCCTTAAAATATCTTCATAACAAAGACTCATCCCGGCGGTTGAAAGCCTCTCGGTGCCAATATGACACCATTAATGTCTTTCTAGGTCTCGATGGCTACTGATATTGTTTACAGCTGGGGTTCCCTTAGGCTGTTAGTGCCACGCGTTTCCCAGCAAGAGACAGTAATAAAATATAGAGATATGAATGTCCCCCCATTAAACTTTTTTTTTTTTTTTTTTTTTTTTTTTTTTTTTTTTTTTTTTGTGGCCGTTTTATGCTGTATCTCATGTCATGTAGCTGGAACGTAATATCTGAATGTGGCGGGAGTGAAAGCTGATTATCCTTTTGGCATTAGGCAGAAGTGGAATTCCTTTGACAGTATTAATGACTTAATAAATGCATATGTTGATAGTATTAATAATAATAAAAAAAATATGATGATATCCAGTTATCCTTAATAATCTCGAGGATTATGGGTAACCATGAGTCTACCGCTATCACATTAGCAAATCAAACAAGTAAAAAAACACACACACTGACTTATAAATAGCCCCTTATCTCGATTACCCTCTAACTAAACAGTCCTCCCAGAATCCCACACTTATTTCTCCCTTCATCACTAGCGTAAGGATCCCACCCCCTACCACCCACCCACACCCTACCACCCACCCGTCTACCCACCCCTTCCCACCCACCCACCTCCTACCACCCACCCGTCCACCCACCTCCTCACCCACCCACCCACCCATACTCGACCCAAAGCCTCAGCAGGGAGGCGTGATAAGGTCCCAACCATGATACAGTCTGTCAGCAGCAGCCGTTCACTTGTGATGAAACGGTCTCTCGTGAACTGAGAAGCTTCTAACCTTCCTCTCTATCCTGCTGCCGCTTCTGCTGACCAGATCTCCCTGTCGGTTTCCTGTTATATATGTAAGGTTCAGGAGAGGTTTTTGGAATATCCTCTTTCAGGCTAGAGTCTCTTTGTTTTTGTTTTTTTTAATGTTTGTTTGTTTATGTGGAATTTTTTGAGGATTTTTTTTTTTTTTTTTTTTTTTTTTTTTTTTTTTTTTTTTTTACGGTTGTGTGAGTTTAAGAGGTAATAGGATTTCCTTTACAATGGTTACAGCCTTATATTTCCCCCGTGGGTTAGGGATGAATTCACTCTGGTGGTGGTGATCCAGAGCAGAATCCGGATCCAAAATTGAATTAAAGGATTCTTTTCCATCGCAAACCCCCATAAAGATGAGGCTGCCGTTGTTTCGAATCTCTCTCTCTCTCTCTCTTTCTTTATTTCGGGGTAACATTTTTGATTTTCAGTTCCGGGCTTTTCTCTCTCTCTCTCTCTCTCTCTCTCTCTCTCTCTCTCTCTCTCTCTCTCTCTCTCTCTCTCTCTCTCTCTCTCTCTCTCTCTCTTGCTCTGTGAGTGCGTTTTTGTTTTATTCATTGTTGTCTTGGTATTATCATTATTATCATCATCATTATTATTATTGTTATTATTACATCATCATCAATATCAATATCGTTGTTATTATTATTATTATTATCATCATTATTATTATCATTATTATTATCATTATCATTATTATTACTATTATTTCTATTACCATTATCATTATCGTTATTATCATAATCATTGCCAACACCACCATGGCTACTTTCATCCTCATCCTACTCATCCCTCTCCTCCTCATCATCATCAACACTATCATTATCATCATCATAATCATCTCCATTATCATCATCATCGCCATGCTCATCGCTATCATTATTATTATTATCACCATTATCATTATCCTCATCTTCATTATCACTATCATCATCGTTATCTTTATCCTCATCATCACCAACGTCATCATCACCACTAATACTTTTTAATTAGGCCTATCATCATCATTGCCAATTCTATCATATATTCACAAACAATTCTGGTATCCTGTCAATCCATGCATAAATTACATATACATTCACTGGCAACAGGATTAATAAAATCGTATTGAGAAGACAATGACACTAATGAGGCTTTTAGTAATTAGAAAAAAAAATGATATTGAGAGGAATGACGATTAATATTATCATTAACAATAATGCCGTCACTATCACCATCGTCGTCATAAACATCCTAAGCATGAAATTATTATTAATTTAAATCCGTAATGACCCAATTAAGGAAAAATGTATCAGTTCCATAATTTTGGGAAGAGGTATCTGTGTATAAAAAAAGGTATAATTAGGAATGAGTAACAGCACAGCGTCGATGTGATTATGTGATTCTGGTGATGATTACACCGAATCACTTTAATTACACATCCTCCACTGTATGGTCAGTTATTTACCAATTTGTATATTTTCTTAGATTTTTTGATTTTTTTATTATTATTATTATTTTTTTTTTTTTTTGCGATGAACTTTCTTCATCTGGATTTCTTATTTGCTTCAATAATGCCGTCACTCTGGACAATATTTATATTGGATTCAGAAATGAAGCAATAAAGACAGATAAAAATCAAAATAAATAAATGAATGATAAAGTTAATAAATAAAAAAGTAAACAAAAACAATATGACAAAGTTCTTACACTTTATCACTTATTTGTTACAGGAGTTTCTGATTTCTCCGAGCATTTAAAGATAACATTCCAAACGCC
>NW_028234413.1:37299070-37303475 GCF_977035675.1 Penaeus japonicus | reverse complement strand
TCTCTCTTTCTCTCGTATTTACCCCCATATCAGTGATAGATTAAGCCTGATGACTTTCGGATATTGAAGTTGAAAATACATCTATTTGCATAATTCATTGCAGGTTTCCGAGTGAATCCATATTGTTTAGATTAACCGTCATATACTATCGAAAAATTATCATACTAATCTGAAAACTTGCAATTTGCAGACAGTTCAATGCAAAATGCCAGATGAATCGCAAATGCGACATATATATTTTTTCATTTATCAACCGTCAATATAGAGAAGAGCAACACACACAATTGCATAATTTACCTAAATTGCTTCTAACTTTCCAACACCACAAGAGACATTCAATGCAACATGCACGTTGCCATGCAGCTTTCCTAGATGAAGAGAATCAAATATCATCAATAAGAATATTTACGATGATGATGATGATGGTGGCCATGATAGAGTAGTGATTATGATGATAGTGATGATTGTGGATATAATGATAATGGTGACAATTATTGAAATAATGAGTATAGTAATAATGATAATGATGGTAATGATAATATGATAAGGTTGATGTTAATCTAGTTAAGAATACTAATGAGAATGGGTAAAGATGATGAGGATGATAATGATGATGGCGATGATGATGATGATAATAATGATGATGATGATGATGATAATAATGATGGTAATGGTGATGATGATGATGATGATAATGATGATGATGATGATGATAGCGATGATGATGATGATTTACCTTCACATCTACACACTCTCCATCTTTAGATCACGCACTCCAGCCACGGTCAAAGCACAAACAACACCAACGCACAAATAAGGGAAAAACAAAAACAAAAAAAAAACATTCCGATTCTCAAACTCCCATGATTACGTAATCCAAGTCTCTAAAGTTTACATTCGGAATCCATAACGAAGGATCAAGGTCTGTTTTCTCCCAAAAGCGTTGTTGTCTGGAATAGCCGCCATTACAGCGTATCCGAACCCATGTTGTTCGAAACGCCTTATGAAACAGCCACTGGAACGGTCCCGCCCACATCACTGAACCAAACGACCACGTGGGCGTAGGGGCTTCATTGTTAAAAGGCTTCCTCCACGATCTAACTTTGGCGATATGTTTTCCGCCTTTATGGTTATAACTGACAGAAATATGGGCGTGATACGGCCACGTTTACAGCGTGGATGGGGGGGGACGGGTTGATCATGCATTGTTTAAATGATTCGGGAGTGGTTGTAGTGTGATCGTAATTCGATTGTGATATGCATTATACATCTGCTTAATGAAAAGAGATAACTAAATAGGATATGTATTTGGATTAGTTTAACTGTCTTACTCTCTCATTCCTCTCTCTCTTTTCCGTCTACTCACGCTTTTATCCTCATATTCTTCCCCTCCTCTCGTGGCCTCAAAATTTATCAGAGTAGCAAACGCTCTCAAAATAACGCCATCAATCCCCATGAAGAGACGCATTACACAGTCTTCATGTAGGCCTACCCTTAAAATATCTTCATAACAAAGACTCATCCCGGCGGTTGAAAGCCTCTCGGTGCCAATATGACACCATTAATGTCTTTCTAGGTCTCGATGGCTACTGATATTGTTTACAGCTGGGGTTCCCTTAGGCTGTTAGTTTTGCCACGCCGTTAAAGCGCGTTCCAACGCGTATCCCAGCAAGAGAGAAGAGAGAGACAGTAATAAAATATAGAGATATGAATGTCCCCCCATTAAACTTTTTTTTTTTTTTTTTTTTTTTTTTTTTTTTTTTGTTTTTTTTTTTTTTTTTTTTATATTTTGTGGCCGCTTTATGCTGTATCTCATGTCATGTAGCTGGAACGTAATATCTGAATGTGGCTGGAGTGAAAGCTGATTATCCTTTTGGTATTAGGCAGAAGTGGAATTCCTTTGACAGTATTAATGACTTAATAAATACATATGTTGATAGTATTAATAATAATAAAAAAAATATGATGATATCCCGTTATCCTTAACTTTTTAAAAAACTCTGCGAGGATTATGGCTCGTAACCATGAGGTCTACCGCTCTATTCACATAAGCAAATCAAACAGGTAAAAAAACACACACACTGACTTATAAATAGCCCCTTATCTCGATTACCCTCTAACTAAACAGTCCTCCCAGCATCCCACACTTATTTCTCCCTTCATCACTAGCGTAAGGATCCCACCCCCTACCACCCACCCACCTCCTACCACCCACCCACCAACCCACCCACCTCCTACCACCCACCCCTTCCCACCCACCCACCCACCCGTCCACCCACCCCCTACCACCCCTTCCCACCCACATCCACCCCTTACCACCCACCCACCCACCCCCTAACCCACCCATACTCGACCCAAAGCCTCAGCAGGGAGGCGTGATAAGGTCCCAACCATGATACAGTCTGTCAGCAGCAGCCGTTGACTTGTGATGAAACGGTCTCTCGTGAACTGAGAGGCTTCTATCCTGCTGCCGCTTCTGCTGACCAGATCTCCCTGTCGGTTTCCTGTTATATATGTAAGGTTCAGGAGAGGTTTTTGGAATATCCTCTTTCATGCTAGAGTCTCTTTGTTTTTTTAATGTTTGTTTGTTTATGTGGAATTTTTGAGGATTTTTTTTTTTTTTTTTTTTTGTTTTTTTTTTTTTTTTTTTTTTGTTTTTAACGGTTGTGTGAGTTTAGGAGATAATAGGATTTCCTTTACAATGGTTACAGCAATTATATTTCCCCGTGGGTTAGGGGAATGGAGTTCACTTGTGTGGTACGGTGGTGATCCAGAGCAGAAGAGACTGTCCCCGCCCCCCCCCCCCCCCCTCCGGGAATCCAAAATTGACAGATTAAACAGGATTCGGCCACTTTTTCAATAGATCGCAAACCCCCATAAAGATGAGGCTGCCGTTGTTTCGAATCTCTCTCGCTCTCTCTCTCTTTTTCTTTATTTCGGGGTAACATTTTTGATTTTCAGTTCCGTTTTTTTTTTTTTTTTTTTTTTTTTTTTTCTCTCTCTCTGTCACTCTCTCTCTCTCTCTCTCTGTCACTCTCTCTCTCTTGCTCTGTGAGTGCGTTTTTGTTTTATTCATTGTTGTCCTGGTATTATCATTATTATCATTATCATTATTATTATTGCTATTATTACATCATCATCAATATCATTGTTATTATTATTATTATTATTATTATTATTATTATTATTATTATTATTATTATTATTATTATCATCATTATTATTATCATTATCATTATTATTACTATTATTTCTATTACCATTATCATTATCGTTATTATCATAATCATTGCCAACACCACCATGGCTACTTTCATCCTCATCCTACTCATCCCTCTCCTCCTCATCATCATCAACACTATCATTATCATCATCATAATAATAACCATTATCATCATCATCGCCATGGTCATCGCTATCATTATTATTATTATCACCATTATCATTATCCTCATCTTCATTATCATCATCATCATCGTCATCTTTATCCTCATCATCACCAACGTCATCATCACCACTAATACTTTTTAATTAGGCCTATCATCATCCTTGCCAATTCCATCATATATTCACAAATAATTCTGGCATCCTGTCAATCCATGCATAAATTACATATACATTCACTGGCAACAGGATTAATAAAATCACATTGAGAAGACAATGACACTAATGAGGCTTTTAGTAATTAGAAAAAAAAAGATATTGAGAGGAATGACAATTAATATTATCATTAACAATAATGCCGTCACTATCACCATCGTCGCCATAAACATCCTAAGCATGAAGTTATTATTAATTTAAATCCGTAATGACCCAATTAAGGAAAAAATGTATCAGTTCCATAATTTTGGGAAGAGGTATCTGTGTATAAAAAAAAAGGTATAGTTAGGAATGAGTAACTGCACAGCGTCGATGTGATGATGTGATTCTGGTGATGATTACACCGAATCACGTTAATTACACATCCCCCGCTGTATGGTCAGTTCTTTTTTAATTTATATATTTTATTATATATATTTTTTTCGTGATGAACTTTCTTCATTTGGATTTGTTATTTGCTTCGATAATGCCGTCACTCTGGATAATATTTATACTGGATTCAGAAATGAAGCAATGAAGATAGATAAAAAGCAAAAGAAATAAATGAATGTTAATAAATAAAAAAGTAAAGAAAACGAAAAACAATATGACAAAGTTCTTACACTTTATCACTTATTTTTACAGGAGTTTCTGATTTCTCCGAGCATTTAAAGATAATATTCCAAACGCCAGGAAAATACAGTTAAAATATATGATGTCGATTGAAAAAATCCCGTTTTTTTCCTCCATGTCTTTCTCGTCTTTTAAACTCGATCGAATCCGTAATGGGACTCATTATTCACTTTTCTGGGTTCGTCTTTTTTTT
>NW_028234413.1:37276570-37279070 GCF_977035675.1 Penaeus japonicus | reverse complement strand
AGTATCACGATTATTATCATTATCATTCATATTATCATTATTATTACTATGGTCATTATAATTATTATCATTATTAAGAGTAGTAGTATAAGTGGTCTTATCATGAGCATCGTCAATATATTCATCAGTATGATCAATATTATTATGATTATTAATATTATCAATAATAACATTATAATCTTTATTGTAAATTTATATTTCATCCTCATTTTTTTTCAGACCAAGCCAGCCGGAGCTGAGCATGCTCAAGGGTGTGCAAATGGGGCGGAAAATGACAACGTTTTCCTTCAACTTCCATCTGTGCGTGACTGAACAACAGTCCGCTGTTTCTGAAATTGGTCAAAGTCTGTCAGAATGTGGACGAATAGTTTGGGTTTATTGAAAATTGCAAGGAGTAATTTTTGAGAAAAAGAGAAACATATTTATCTATCTATCTATCTATCTATCTATCTATTCTATCTAAATATTGATAAGTATGTGTATGTATGTGTAAGTAACAGATAGATAGAGAGATAGAGAGACAGACAGAACGAAGAGAGTCGTATACACAGAATACAAATATCTCTTTCTTTCTCTTCTTTTAATTAAAGAGAGATAAGATGAACCTCCTGCCTAGACAAGGGTCGTCGGCATCAGCTCCACACAAAGGGCCTCTACGAGTAGCATGTACAAAGCCATGTAAATGAGGCGGGATATAACTATGTTCCCTGCACGTGAGCAGACTTCCCAGTCCCCAGTGTTGCCGGTCTGCATGTTTGTCAGCTTTACTTGCGTCCCTGTCTCGTTAACTAAGCTGGGAGGATTTAAGTGACGTGAAGTTAGAGCTGAAAGCAAGGATTTTTATTTGTTTATTTACATGTGAAAGACCAGACACCTCTCCTAGATGTCGGCGAACAGGAGTGGACTTGTGACCTTTGGATATTAAAAACAAACAAACAAACAAACAAACCAAAAAAAAAAAAAAAAAAAAAAAACAGCTGTCCTTATTGGATAATCAATTATCCTGTGTAATTTGACTATCAGTGAATCTGACGTCTCAGTACAAGAGGAGAATGAGTGCATGGTATAAATGTTTGTGTTTGTTTATGAGTACATTTACCGTTGTATGTGGGGATGCTTTAATACAGGTGGGTAAGTATTCACGTACATATGTATACTATAACGTATGTATGTATGCATACTTTCATGTATTTTCCTAAGCAAAATATACCAGCAATGCATTTCCGACTTGCTTGTAGTATGTTGAGCAACATATTGCCAATCTACAAAGTTCCTGATTCGTCCTCCCTTCTAGGTCATATATCCTACTTTATTTGGAAATATTCTTACCCCGCTGTGCAGCAAAGTATCCTTTATTTAGGATTATTGTCTCATTTCCTTTGTCCCTAGAGTGCCTCCGTGCCTCAATATCTGCAGGCACCCAAGGGAGAGCAATTGATGGCGATCCAAGGACTTTTATTGTGATTGTCTAAGGATGCCTCGGGGAGTATTGGATGATGGGTGCATTGCTTCCTTTAGCATTGCTTATGATGTCGACGTTAGTAAGGAACATGGCGTGGAATATTTTTTTGATAAAATCGCAGTATTCGCATTCCCACTAGATCCATTATTCTAGTAAGTAAGCTATATCATACTATTAAGGACGATTAAACATTTGAACACATGTCTGTTTTTTATTATTTTTTTTTCTTTTTAATTTCTGTTTGACACTTTCCTTTCGTATAATAATACTAAAATCGTTCCTCATTATAATTCACAGCTTAGAGACTCAAAGAACACACATGAAATGCAGACCAAATGTAGGTCGTGGTCGGCATCATCGGTGAAACGATTGCTTTATGACCGTCATTTGACTCTCACAGTCATTGCATTACAATCACCAGAATAAACGAGTCCGTTCATATCAGCGAACGTCCAAACTGAGTTATTTCTTTTCATTACATTCCCCATTTTTTTTTTTTTTTTTTTTTGCAGTCGAGTAATATATCCATGATTAAATATGCGATTTAATCTGGCGTTTGCATGAATGGATATTGCTTTGTAGCGGAGTTTGCAACAGAGAATAAAAGTGAATGGTGCGTAACGAATTCGACCAAGCTGTAATAGAAAAGTTTATAACGGCTCCTAAACAATTTGAAGAGGACGGTTTCATTCGACATTGAGGTATGAAAATCAGATTAGCGATACGACGAGAAATAATGAGGTAATAAAGAATACATGTTTAAAAATAGGATTGAATTGCAGATTTAATGCAACAGATGATGATGACCAGAATAACCAGAGAGCTGTTGATAAGAATGATTAAGATGTTGATATTATTTATAATGTCATCTTTAATAACAAAGAGACAATGTCAGTAATAATAAAACGAAACGAATACAAAAAAACGAGTAGACAGAAAAACTAACAGTCTATGAACGCACATTTCACACACTAGACTCTCTAAACATCACGCTATATATATCTCTCCCCCAGAAACCAGGCATCTTTCCTCCCATCC
>NW_028234413.1:37256570-37259070 GCF_977035675.1 Penaeus japonicus | reverse complement strand
GATATCCCTAAATTACTAAGACTATTTGCAGTGTATTTTCACGCAACATTTATGGCCTAATGCTGTTGCTAATGCCTGTACATAATAACGTATAATTAGGAAGTCTTGTTATATAAACATACCAGCCTCCAACGCTCGCACAAACGGATATCTATCTACATATATCTATCTCATACTCGGTCTATTGGTCTCTTTGCGATATGTTGCTTAATTGACTTACGAGATCGCTTAGCTTATTGCCCTTCGTTACACCTATTATAGTTTATTTGATTTCATTTTTGTCATTTCTCTCTCCTTTCCCCTTTCATTTCGCTCGCTCTCTTTCAGAAATTCTTCAGCGTAACTAAAGGGATGAACAAATTTCAGCATCTTTTCCACAGCATAAACAAAGCTATCATCTAAGACATTACCGGTAAGATGCTGTTTGGGTATCATTTTATGCAAACATTTTTTTCCGCATATATAAAACCTGATTATCATAAAGATTAAGGGATATGCTGTTTGGAAGTTTCCTTGAAATATGAAATCTTCTTACAAAAAATTTAACACTATTCGCATTGTGGAAAGCTGCCATGATAGTAAGAATTAAGGTTTTGTATATGTCTGTCAACATTTCAGATTTCTCTCTCTCTCTCTCTCTCTCTCTGTCTCTCCTGTATCACAAACATACACACACCCCACACTCTCACACAACACACTATTCTCTTCTCTCTCTCTTAACCCACCTCTCCCTCATCCTCTCTCTCTCTCTTTCCTTCTTTTCCTCCTCCTCTGCCCCCCCCCCCTCACCCCCGATCTCTCTCTTTCTCTCCTCCCTCTCCCGCTCTCTCCTTCTCTCTCTTCTCTCATCTCTCTTCTCCACTCTCCTCTCTCATCTCGTCTCTCTCCTCTCTCTCTTCTCCCTCTCTTCTCTCTCTCTCTCTCTCTCTCTCTTCCCTCCTCGCTGTCTGTTCTCTCTAACCCTCTCTCTCTACTCTCTCTGTCTCTCTCTCTCTCTCTCTCTCTCCTCTTCTATCTTCTCTCTGTCTCTTCCTTCTCCCTCTCTCTCTTTTCTCACTCCTCAGTCCCTTCACCCTCCCTCACTCTCTATCTCTCTTTGTTAATCTCTGATCCCCTTTTATCTGCCTCTCTCTGTGGTGTTCTCTCTCTTCCTCTCTCTCTCTCTCTCTCTCTCTCTCCTCTCCCTCCTCTCTCCAACACCTCTCTCTCTCTCTCTCTCTCTCTCTCTCTCTCTCTCTCTCTCTCTCTCTCTCTCTCTCTCTCTCTCTCTCTCTCTCTCTCTCCCTCTCTCTCTCTCTCTCACTCTCACTCACTCATCCCCCCCCTCTCTCTCCATAAGAACACCAAAAAAATATACACATCACATCAAATCATACACCTTATAACATCCGGTATAACATAAATCTATTTCCATCCAACGACCTATTAGTTCTTCACAATACATCTTCACACAAACCTCGGATTAACCGGTTCTTTTCATCTCAGTGAGTTTTGACTGGACCTCGATTTCGACTCAGCCTGTTGTCAAACCAATATCTTCTCTTAGCATCAAAGGAGATAAAGTTCTTGACTTGGAACATTTCGTTTTGGAAATTTGGAGTGTGGAAAATTTATTCATAGTATGTTCGGCAAAGTAGCGAAGTTTCTCATTTTGAAAAAGAGGGATTTTTTTTTTTTTTCTAAATCGCAGTGGGAAAGTTTCTTAATTGGTGATCAATATCCGGCGATGACAAATAAGCTATATATATCTCTTTGTGTGTGTATGATTGTAAAGTATTGTTGTTGTTTTTTCAAATAGATCTTTAAATTCTATTTTGCATAAATACATGTAAATATCTTCGAATTCTATAAGTAAATATGCATATGTATATTTAGGCAACTCTAGCGGGCGCGCGAGAGAGCGAGCGGTGAGAGAGCGAGTAGCGGCGAGCAGCGAGCGGTGCACAACAATCACGTTTTTCTAACACACAACGAACATATCTATGTAAAAGCGTCCGATACGATATATATATATATATATATATATATTTAGATATATATATATATATATATTATATATATATTATATAATATATATATATATATATATATATATAATATATATATATATATATATATATATATATATAAGCATATATACACATGTTTGTGTATGTGTGTGTGAGAGAGAGAGAGAGAGAAAAGAGATAGGGTTACGCGCGTGTGATTACTAACATCTGCTGGGGTCAAATGGGGCGGAAAGGAACAGGCTGCTCATTTGTAAAAAAAAAAAAAAAAAAAAAAAAAAAAAATGGTTTCGTGTATTTCATCTCCTATGATTATGAGGATAAATCAATCGAAACACATCAATTACGTCAATAACTTAGTCAATCTTATTTACACCTTTTTCTACATAGATAGACAGACAGGTAGATAGATGTAAATCTATCTATCAAAATACACCTACACATCTATCAGTTTCTGTCATAGCGTTTGTCATCAAAGAAAAAAAAATCTGTTT
>NW_028234413.1:37234070-37236570 GCF_977035675.1 Penaeus japonicus | reverse complement strand
TGTTTAGGTCTAAGAAGGTATTTCTTTTTCAGGGCGGGTGTATCTTTACGTTTGTTTTCGGATGAGTCTTTTCTGATCACGACACTTTTCAGTATTGATTTTTAGCGGAGAAAAATATATTTATTTGCATGTAATTATTTTCTTGTGCTTATTTCTCTTGCCGACGCTTTTATCTAGAAAGTAATTCGTAGTAGTAGTATGTGGGCGGCACGGACGCACGCGCACACACACACACCCACACACACACACACACACGCACACGCATACACACGCACACGCACACGCACACGCACACGCACACACACACACACACACGCGCACGCACGCACACACACACACACACACACACACACACACACACACACACACACACGCACGCACACTCGCACACACACACACACTCGCACACACACACACACACACGCCAACACACACACACATATAAACACGAACACCATTTATAGCGTAACGGCATTTGGTAGGGAGCTGATCTCGCGTCATTAAATAAATTATAGGGAATCTTTTCCCTTTTCCATTCGGGATTTTACCTTCTATGAACCTAAATGATATATCATTTTCGCTTTGTATCTCTTTCCTAGTTACCGTTGTTTGTTCCATTCATAAGATTCGTTCTCCTTCTTATTTATACCAAACTCTGGGAATACTTTTTCCTCAGGTTTTAGTCATGCATAAAAATGCGGATACCTGCGCATCATATGACCTCACCAAGTTCGTGCATACTCCATTTTAGACTTTTTCTTTTTCATTTTTCTCTTGCTGCCTACGTAGGAAAGAAACTTATCTATGAAAGCAACGCTCATCAGGTGCTGTCTTCTTCAACAAGTGCATCTCTTTAAACGGAAGCGCTCACATCCGGTCCGTACGTAAGAAAAGATGTACAGTCGTTTCCTTCAATTGGCAGCACGAGCATGGCGTTGAGTTTTTAGCGCTAGCGAGTGTATTTGTGCGTGAAACAGTGTGCACGTGTGTGTATGCTCCTGCGTGTGTGCCTCGGCGTGTACGTGTGTGCGTGCGTGAAGGTGTGCGCGGGCTGGGTGGTGCTGGCTGGTATTGACTCGCTGCCAGACACTCGCGTCGCTACCTCGGCCCAGACCAGACCTCTGCACGATGGCCACCAACGGCGCTACGACCAACAGTTCCTCGTCCTCGGGGTCCTCGAATAGTGGCCAGCCTGCATCCGACCAGCAGGCGGGATCGACCATGAACTCCATCACGCAAGTGTTCCCTCCCATAGTGGAATTAAATGTCGGAGGAGTTTTCTATACGACCTCATTGACGACTCTTCAGAAGGACCCCGACAGCCTGCTGGGTCAAATGTTTAGCGGGAAGTCCAAGACCCCCGTGCTGAGAGATTCGAAGGGCAAGTTTTTCGTAGATCGTGATGGTGTCTTGTTCCGTTACATTCTCGACTATTTACGAAACCAGAAGCTCGTGTTACCAGAAAACTTCAGTGAACGTGAAAGACTCAAGAACGAGGCAGAGTACTATGCGCTGCAGGATATGGTGGAGTCTCTTACCGTTCCCAAATCTTTGAGCCCCATCGATCCTTCGTTTCTAGTCAAGACCACCTGTGGCACAATTACCGTCAGTTATCGCGGGACCTTCGCCTTCGGACGTGACGGACTCGCCGACGTCAAGTTCCGCAAGTTGAACCGAATCCTTGTGAGCGGTCGCGTGACACTGTGCCGTGAGGTGTTCGGAGATACGTTGAACGAGTCACGTGACCCGGATCGTGGTGCGGTTGACCGCTACTCCAGCCGCTTCTTCCTCAAACACACCTTCCTGGAGCAGGCCTTCGACATGCTGGTCCTGGCGGGATACAAGTGCCAGGGGTCGTGCGGCAGCAGCACGGCAGGAGGCATGATGGTGGACAAAAAGCCCGGCATGGACTCCGAGGAGGACCGATGGAATCACTACAACGAGTTCGTGTGGGTGAGAGAATAACTAGGCTGCGGGGGGGTAATCTGGCAGCGCCCGAGGAAGGGCAGCTTCTTGACGGTCACGAAATCGTTATTCTGACAACCCCTACCGCTAATCCTGGATGCTTAGTTGACGCACGTGCTCCGGGCGACGTGAAGCAGGTGGGAACAGTTTCAAAATGTAAAGTCGCTGACTGCTTTTGTTTGGTCGATTCTAAAGGAAACAGACATTAACAGCTTTAAAACGTTAATAGAAAATATGTGAATAAGGAATACTTTCTCTCATTCTGCTTATAGCCGTTCCGCACACCAAGTGTATTAGACTATTAAACGCAAGAGGAAACTCAAAGCAAGTGTTAGTACGAGCCCAACATTATGTGTATGTGTGATAACAAGCTATAGGTAGCCTCTAAACACGCAGCATGGAGTCGTGTACCTGCTATTTGCTTATTATTGAAGGAAAATGTGTAGTGATTTTTTTCTCATTTTTTGAAGTGAAGAAATGTGATCGAAACGACAAAAGTAATCAACTCTTATAATCAAGCAGCTCTGATCCGAAA
>NW_028234413.1:37229164-37233970 GCF_977035675.1 Penaeus japonicus | reverse complement strand
CCCCCCCCCCCCCCCCGAAAAACTAAAATCAATGAAAAAAAAATCAATAATATTACATAAACCCCCCGAAAAAAGAAAAATCAATGAAAAAATCAATAATAAACCCCCCACCCCCCAAGAAAAAAAAAAATCAATACGCCGAAATCAATATCCCCCCCCACCCTCCCCGAGAAAAGAAATCAATCCCCCCCCCCCCGATGAGAGAAAACTCAATAATCCCCCCCCACCCCCCCCCCCCCCCCCCCACCCCCCCCCCCCCCCCCCCCCCCCCGGACAAAAATCGATATCATAACGGGGAATGGGCCCATTCTATCCTACTCACAAATGACTAGACTGACTATGGCAGTCACAATGACTATGATTTGATGACAATGAAACAATGAACTATGATTTTTGAAAATTTTCACAATGCTATAACTTGACAATCACAATGACAATGGCTATACAATCACAATGACTATAACAACCACAATGACTATGGCAATCACAATGACAATCACATGATTATTGCAGTCATGATCACTTCTATCATGCCATATTTCAAACGGCCGGGTAAAGTGATGACTACTCTGTCAGATTATACTGACATTGATGAACGTATAAAAGAATGACAAGAACTCTTTATATAATAAAATCATGTAGGTGATTTCATTCATTGTCATCGTTCATCATTTTTATCTATGACGGTCATTAGCATCAGTTTTTATAATCGTCAGCGAGGAGAGGAAGATGAATAACATCGCAAGTTATGAGGATATTCGATTCCAATTATCTACAACTGCTTTGATTCTTCATAATGTTGTCATGTCCCAATACGGACCGTAAAAAAGGAAAACATAAAATGAAAAAGTAAAAAAGAATGGTCGGTGAAATTGGGAGTGCGATGAATAAAAACGGAGCGTAAATTTTAATATGATTTATTCAAATTTCCAATAATTTATCTTATCTACAACGGGTGTGATTCTACAAAGTAATGTCATAATATCTCCACGGGTTGGGAAAACTGAATTGATTACCAGCATGGTTTAGAAGTGTATATTGACAGCACCACACCAACACAGCGAAAGCCACACCGTAGTTATCACCAGTCTGCCCACAAATCGTCCGATCTTTGCACCAACCGCCATCCTTTTCGTTCTTAAGTGCTCTGGTCCACGAGGCTCGTAAGTCTATGCTTCTTCATATTCAATATTTCTGCTGATTATTAGATCTCCATTGTCAAAGGTGAGCGGCTAGGCAAGTGCTGTACAATACAGCGACCAGGAAGATGAATTACCACGGTAAGGCTTCCCATTGTGTACGATCTGATTTTCAAGGGTTCTCTGTATTATACCAGGAAAAGGTCTGCACGTCCCCAATCTCTCTTATTTTATGCTTGGAGGACCTGGAGGACAGTGACCTCAATGATGGTGATTACGAACTATTACTATGGTAATTAATGACGGATAATTTATAAGCGATTATAATAATAATAATGGAAATGGAAATCTTCTCTCTCTCTCTCTCTTTTCTCTTTGTATATTTTATATATATATATATATATTATATAATATTATATCTATACTTTATATATATTATATATATTATATATATATATATCCCCGCCTCTTCTCGCTCTGTTCCTTTATTTCTCTTTGCTCTTTGTTTACTTCATTTCCTTCCCCCACACCATCTTCTTTTTTCGTAAATCAACATCTGTTTCTCCAAAGACAAAATTATGCTATGTTAAAGTTCTATATATTTTGTCATAATTATTATGATAGTTATTCAGGCAATTTATGCACATTAAGCAAATACACATACACCCAAAAAAAAACCACCCCCCCAACACTTGCCACAGGGGAAACAAACATACATACAAAAGGGAAAAACAAACCTTACACATTTAATTAATGGACACTAATAATATTCCTGATGATTCGAATAAACTGGTTTTCATTCAGGTTTATAGCTTATGATAAACAAAATCATTAGACAATCTTATAATGATAGTTTTATATTAATTTCTTTGTCTTTGTAAATTTCATAGTTTTGTCTGATTTATTCAATCAATTTTTTTTTGACAGCCACCCTTCACCAGCAAATCATTCACCACCGAGCAAGATCCTGAAAATTATATTGCTGAATAAAGGTACATTGATGTCTTGCTAATGATATTTAATTATGATGGCTGATAATATTAATTACTAATGTCATACTGCTTATATCACGTTTTGATATTAATGATAGTTGATTATGTAAATCACTATGTTCTGCCCATGTGTATTAATTAAATAACTACCGTATTTGATTATCGTATAAGGATATCCATAACCGCAATAGTATGGATCTCATTTCGATGGATAGTCGGAAAAAAATATTGAAAATATTGGCATAATGCAATTAATAATATTCATTAAAGGAGCTATGTGATCCACAAATTCTGGTTCACTGTAGGTAGAAGGGATAGGACAATGGGAATGGAAATCTCTCTCTCTCTCTCTTCTCTCTCTCTCTCTCTCTTCTCTCTCTCTCTATTATATTATATATATATATATATATATTAAATATATAAATATATATATCCTCCGCCTCTCTCGCTCTGTTTCCTTTATTCTCACTCGCTCTTTCTCTCTTTGTTTTTCTCATGTTTCTCTCTCATTTTCTACCCCACCTCGCTCTATCTTTATCCGTAAATCTCCTCTGGTTTCTCTCAAAGAAGAAATTATGCAATATGTTAAAGTTCTATATTTATTTTTGTTCATTTCATTCATGATATGATGTTATCAGGCAATTATGACATTTAACAAAACACACTCCACAAAAAAACACATGCAATGAGGGAAAACCATGGCACACACACCTTAATTATGACACTAACAATATTCATTATGATACTGATTTTTAGTTATCGAAATATATATTAGAAAGAGATCATCAGTTCAAATCCCACAGAGGAAAACATAGCAACACACACTTTAATAAATGGACACTAATAATATTCATGATTTCGAAATAACTGGTTTTTTACATCATTAACCAATCACGATGTTTCCATTGACATCGACAATTTCAAACAATATATATTCAAAAAATCATTTCATACGTTAAATAACAATGTAATTGATGATTATCGGTTATATATCAATGAATGATCCTGGTATTGTAACTCAGTCATAAATGACCAAAAAAGAGTATTGTCATCTACAATTACATAAATGATTTATCTAGGTGTTGCACCAACATCAGTATGATAATCAGTATCATAAAACAATGATTATCTCATATGATTATGACAACCATAATCAATCAATTTTGATTACTAGCAATGAATTTAAATTGATGTTTTATTTTTGATACTGATACCCAGCATTCATAATGTAATATTTATTAAACTATATATACTATATTATTATATTATTTATATAATATATCTATATTTCATATATATATATATCTATTTTCTCTTGATTAAAAAAAGGTTGATAAATACAGAACGTGATAAAACGGTTGACAAGAAATTGTCTTCAAATTGTTTATTCAATTTCCAATTTTATCTTATATACAAACCGGTGTAATTCTCCAAAGAAAAAAAATAAATGTCCCTGATGTCTCCACCGTTTTGGTGAAAACCGAATTGACGCCCATGTTAGTAGTAGCTGTTGACAGCCACACAAACACCACCAGCGTAGCACACCAAGGCACCGTCGTTATCAAAGTCTTCACCATACATAACGACCGATCTTGGCACCAACCCGCCATCCTTTTCGTTCTTAACAACTGGTCCACGAGGATGAAGAGACTACGCTTTTTCATATTCAGATGTTTGTTGTTATCAAATGGGAGCGGCTATCTGCAAGTGCAAATGTCATTGCCAGCGATAAGCAAGATGAAATCAAAACAAGCTTCATCGTTCGATATGTGCTGTTGACCAAGTTAAACTGTATTTGAAATGAATGAAAGGTCACCGTCTCAGTTATATTATGTAATGTTTGACCTGAGACAGTGAGCTCACACCTTTACTTAGGATATTTATGACATTCGGAAAATACTAATTACGATAATGGTATTATAAAATCATGATATTTAGAAATCTTTGTATTATATGGCTCTTTATAGGATTCTATGATATTGATTTATATATATTAGAATCAGAAAGATATACATGATGATTATCCTTATGACTGAAAAAATTATGATTGTCAGTACATTTATCATTGTTTACTCTTTCGTACAATTATGGACTTTGGCAAACATTATGTTGAAATCAAATCGGGTTGTAGATCAGATAATTGGGAATCGAATATATCCATAATTATCCCTATATAATTCTATAGAAAAAATACAATTGTGGTGTTATTCATCTTCTCTTGACTGAAAATTATGAAAATCACGAAGCATAAAATGATATGGATGAATGTATATCTAAGGTTCCCGTTAAATTATACTGATGAAAATAAACACGTGAAGAATTGACATAGCTAAAATTACCTTAGGAAAAAAATGTATCTTATCTTTTAAAGGGACAAGGAAAAATACACATTTTGTCGCTAGATTTTCCATAAATATTTTCACACCGGGACACTTTTGAGAGAGAGAAAAAATAAAGATTTCTAGGTGAGCAACCTAAAACACTAGTTGGCAACGAGGAATAGATAATAAATTACTGACATGGTTTTGCTGTAATATATGCCAATTAAGTTGAATCTGAAACATATTTGTTGCATTCTGGTCGGGCGGATATCTAAAGTTTCATTAGGGATATATCTCTCACGCGTCAGTCACTGATTCCAACAGTTCCTTTCTCTAGATAGACACATTCAATAA
>NW_028234413.1:37201664-37219164 GCF_977035675.1 Penaeus japonicus | reverse complement strand
CTCTCTCTCTCTCTCTCTCTCTCTCTCTCTATATATATATATATATATATATATATATATATATATATATATATATATATATATATATATATATATATCCTCCCGCCTCTCTCGCTCTGTTTCCTTTATTCTCACTCGCTCTTTCTCTCTTTGTTTTCTCTCATTTTCCTTCCCCCACCTCTCTCTCTCTTTATCCGTAAATCACCTCCTGTTTCTCTCAAAGAAGAAATTATGAATATGTTAAAGTTCTATATTTTTGTCATATTCATTATGATAGTTATTCAGGCAATTATGCACATTTAACAAACACACATCCACAAAAACACATGCACTGAGGAAACACATGCACACACAACTTAATTATGACACTAACAATATTCATTATGATACTGATTTTAGTTATCGAAATCATAATATTTAGAAAGAGCATCATTTCAATTACCACAGAGGAAACATACACACACACTTTAATAATGACACTAATAATATTCATGATTCGAATAACTGGTTTATTACATCATTAACAATCACGATGTTTCCAATGACATCGACAATTTCAACAATATATTCCAAAAAATCATTCATACGTTCAATAACAATGTAATTGATGATTATCGGTATATATTGAATGATCATGATTGTAATCAGTCATAATGACCAAAAGAGTATTGTCATCTACAATTACATAAATGATTTCTATGATTACCAACATCAGTATGATAATCAGTATCATTAACAATGATTATCTCAATGATTATGACAACCATAATCAATCATTTTGATACTAGCAATGAATTTAATTGATGCTTTTATTTTGATACTGATACCCAGCATTCATTGTTATATATATATATATATATATATATATATATATATATATATATATATATATTATTTTCTCTGATTAAAAAAGGTTGATAAATACAGAACGTATACAAAGGTTGACAAGAAATTGTCTTCAATTGTTTATTCAATTTCCAATATCTTATCTACAACCGGTGTAATTCTCCAAATAAATGTCATGATGTCTCCACCGGTTGGGAAAACAGAATTGACGCCCAGCATGTTAGTAGTGCTGTTGACAGCCACACCAACACCAGCGTAAGCCACACCAAGCACCGTAGTTATCACAAGTCTTCCCACAAACCGTCCGATCTTGGCACCAACCGCCATCCTTTTCGTTCTTACAACTGGTCCACGAGGCTGAAGACTACGCTTCTTCATATTCAGATGTTTGTTGTTATCAAATGGAGCGGCTACTGCAAGTGCAATCATTGCAGCGATAAGCAAGATGAAATCCACAACAAGCTTCATAGTTCGATATGATGTTGACCAAGTTAAACTGTATTATGAATGACAAGGTCACGTCTCAGTTATATTATGCTAATGTTTGACCTGAGACAGTGAGCTCACACTCTACTTAGGATATTTATGACATTCGGAATACTAATTACGATAATGTTTATAATCATGATATTTAGAATCTTTGATATTAATGGCTATATAGGATCTCATGATATTGAATTTATATTTAGAATCAGAAAGATACAGATGATTATCCTTATGACTGAAAACAATTATGATTGTCAGTACATTTATCATTGTCTACTCTTCGTACAATTATGACATGGCAACATTATGTTGAATCAAAACGGTTGTAGATCAGATAATGGGAATCGAATATATCCATAATATCCTCCATATACATTCTAGAAAAAATACAATTGTGGTGTTATTCATCTTCCTCCTTGCTGAAAATTATGAAATCACGAAGCATTAAAATGATATGGATGAATGAATATCTAAGGTCCCGTTATACTGATGAAAATAAACACGTGAAGATTGACATAGCTAAATTACATTAGAAAAAAATGTATTATCTTTTTACGGACAAGCGAAAATACACATTCTGTCGCTAGATTTTCCATAATATTTCACAGGACACTTTGAGAGAGAGAAAAATAAAGATTTCTAGGTGAGCAACAAACACTAGTTCCAACGAGAATAGAAATAAATTACTGACACTGGTTGCTGAAATATGCAATTAAAGTTGATCCTGAACATATTTGTGCATTCTGGTCGGGATATAAAGTTTCATTAGGGATATATCTTCATAGATTAAAACAGTTCCTTTCTCTAGATAGACACATTCAATAAGTGTAACATCAATAACCATACATATTAAAGAGAAAGAAAGATATAGGAATCTTTAAAAACCAAAGACAAAAACTCCAGAATATAGAATCACAAACAAGCAGATTCTCGCCTTGCTTTTGCTGACACAGACTAACGAGAGAACGTCAGCAGAATTTATAGTTCATTTCTGAGAGTTACGAAATTGTGATTTGGGAGTTTTATGGAAAGGGAAATGAATGCGGTTTTCCTTTTTTTCTGGCGTTTGGATGTGTTTCTTTACCTTTATTTCTCTTTCCACCCTTACCACATTGCATTATGGATTTCGACGAAAACTAAGCCGTGTTACTACACATTTCAAATGCATAAAATTGATTTAATTCTTATATGCCTGGGAATCCTGAACACCCAAGGCCACATTAGAGTTTTTGAGACATCTGAAAACTCTTTCATTTTTTCCTAGGTCATGACGTCATAGGTCATTCTCATTATTGTAATGCCATTATTGTAATTGACAATGTTGTCATTTTTATTTTCTCAACATTATATATCTATCTCTCTCTCTATATATATATGTGTATGTGTGTGTGTGTTTATAGTAAAACCATAAGTAAATACACTATATGCTATACGACATGAGGTATTGACGTAATGCAATAAAATCTCCATTAAAAAGAACTGTATGATCTACAAATCTAGTACTGTAGGAGAATAGCTCTCTCTTTCTCTTTCTCTCGCTCTCTAGCTCTCTTTGTCTATTTTTGTCTTCTCTCTTTTTTATTCCCCCACCTCTCTCTCTCTTCATCCGTGAATTATCTCCTCTCATTTATCTCGAAGACAAAATTATTAATATTTTTTTAAGTTCTGGATCTTTCTGTAATATTCTGTATGACAGTTATTCAGGCAATTATGCACATTCAACAAACACACACATGCACAGGTGGAATACACACACACACACTTCATAATATTCATAATATTCATGATACTGATTATTATCCTGATTGAAATCATATTTAGAAAGAAAGAAAAAAATCAGTTATCACCGGACTATTCGAATAACTAGTGGTTTATTACATAATCAACAATCACCATGTTACCAGGAATCACAATGATATCGACAATATCTGCAAAGCTATCATACACACTTGCAATCACATTGTAATTGATGATTGTCGGTATATTTATAATGATGCCATTATAAATTTATATCTATAACGATGTACTTATGATATCCATTAGTACAATGATACGGATCGCCATAATGATACTGGCCATCTCATTGATAATTGTGCTAGTGATTTCATTTATTGTGATACGAATGTCAATTATATTAACATTGATGATAATAAATTGACTATAATAAGATAAAAACAGGAAAAAAGACAGCAAGAACCTTCGTAAAATTTGTCTTTTCTTCAATTTCCATGATATTGGCATTGACCATAATAATAATAAAAAAAACAGAACGTAAATCTTATTCTTTATTCAATTTCTAATATCTTCATTATATTATCATGTCTCAACCGGCCGACAAAAAAATGAATGATACTGAGTCAGTGATATTGGCTATAAGATAAAAACAGAACGTAAAGTTTATGATTTATTCAATTTCCAATATCTTATCTACAACCGGTGTGATTCTCCAAAGTAATGTCATAATGTCTCCACCGGTTGGGAAAACTGAATTGATACCCAGCATGTTCGAAGTGCTATTGACAGCTACACCAACACCTGCGAACGCCACACCAAGCACCGTAGTTATCACAAGTCTTCCAACAAATCGTCCGATCTTGGCACCAACCGCCATCCTTTTCGTTCTTACAACTGGTCCACGAGGCTGAAGACTATAATTCTTCATATTAAGATTTTCCTTGGTTATAAGATCTCTATTTTCAAAGGGAGCGGCTAAGGCAAGCGCTGTCAGTACAGCAACCAGGAAGATGAATATCACGGTAAGCTTCATGTTTCGATCTGATTTTCAACGGGTCCTCTTGTATTATACAAGGAAAGGTCACGTCCCACTTATTTTATGCTTGGAGGACCTGAGACAGTGTCCTCACATTATATTGATTACGACTATTACTGTAGTAATAATGACGATGATTATAACGATTATAATGATAATATATATTAAATAATCATAATGGTACAGACAATGATAATGACACGGACAGTCATAATGATGTTGACAATCATATTAATATAGATTTAATCTAATCTTTTGATATATATTCGAAATATTCATATTGATTATATCTATGATGAATAACATAATCATGATCAATCAACTATTATAACTAGTGTCATCATAGTGACACAGAAACTCCTGTTGGTGATGTTCTCCATAATGATTTTGAGAGCATGATTGTGTTTATCATCTTTTTGATGACTATTATCATTACCAGCATAATTCAGTTTTAAAGCTATGATAAGCAGAATCCTTGGCAGTCATAATGATAGTTTTATGATTGTAACTTGTCATTTTAATATTTATAGTTTTCATAATTGTCTATCAAAATTTTCTTGACAGCCACCCCTTCACCAGCATAAGTCACACCGAGCAAGATCATGAAAATTATATTGCTGAGAAAGGTATTGATGAAACTGATGGTAATATCTTGATACTGATTATGGTGGTGATGATATTAACGACATTTATTGTCATACTGCTTATACCCGTTATGATATTAATGTAGTTGATTATGTGAAACAATATCCTCTCAAATATCATTACGATTTGAATGATAATGATATTAATGATCATTCATCTCATGATTAATTTCCATTTCCAAATTTCCATTAAAGAGAACTATGATCCACAAATCTGGTACTATAGGTGGGAGGATAGACAATGGAATGGAATATATATATATATATATATATATATATATATATATATATATATATATATATATATAGATATATATATATAAATAGATATATACGTGTGTGTGTGTGTTTTCTCGCTCTCTAATTAATATCAATGATTCTAAATATCATGATTAAAGCCCACTGTCTCAGGTCAAACATAGCATAATATAACTGAGACGTGACCTTGTCAATCATAGTACAGTTTAATGATTATATATAGGATCCCATGATATTGAATTTATATTTAAAATCACAAAGATACTGATGATTATCAGCTCTACTAATATGGTAATGGATTTTTTCGATACACAATACTCTATGGCACTCTGCTCTATGGTTGTATCGCAAAATATTATCGGCAGCTAATAACGGCTCGTCCTGAGACCCCAGACAGTGCAAACTACTGAAATTGGGATTATTACTATAAAACAAGTAGATTAGAAGTATAAGTGTTAAATTCATTTTACACATATGGAAATATGTAATAGGATAGAATTCGCCGAAATCCAGAATGCAATGTAGGAAAAGTGAAAAGAGAATGAAAGGGTGAGAAAAAATTTCTAACACCTGAAAGAAAAACGTAAACAAAAAACGGAAGAAAAATGTAAAACCTTCCCAGTCATAATTTCGTAAATCTCAGAAATGAACTAAAAATTCTACTGACTTTCTCTCGTTAGTCCGTGTCAGCAAGGCAAGAATCTTCTTGTTTGCGAATCTTGATTGCTTATTGAATATCCGCGAGTTTTTGTGCTTGTTTTTCAAAGACTCTTTCTCTCTCTAAATATTTCCTATTATAGTTAATGAAACAAAATCTTCCCTGCATTATCGCATGGATGTACAACAAGAATCCAGTGATTTTCAAGTTTATCATCTATGTGATTTTGTTTCACTTAATATCCATTGATATGTATGGTTAATGATGTTTCAGTTTATGAGTGTTTATCTAAAAGTAGTATCATACAATGTGTTAATATATTCACATATTAAAATATGCATTAAAGAGAACAATGTAATCCACAAATCTGGTACTCTGGGTAGCAGGATAGACAATAGAATGGAAATCTCTCTCTCTCTCTCTCTCTCTCTCTCTCTCTCTCTCTATATATATATGTACATATATATATGTATATATATACATATATATATACATATATATATATTCATATATATATATATATACATTCATATATATATATATATATATATATATATATATATATATATATATATATATATATTTATATCTATATATCTATCTATAGATATATATATATCCTCCCCTCGCCTCTCTCGCTCTATTCCTTTTATTCTCTTTCGGTCTTTCTCTCTTTGTTTTCTCTCATTTTCCTTTTCTCCACCTCTCTCTCTTTATCCGCAAATCATTATGAATATCTATTATAGTTCTATATTTTTGTCATATTCATTATGCCATTCATTCGAATAATTAATTTTTTTACGGACAAGCGAAAATACACATTCTGTCGCTAGATTTTCAACAATATTTCACAGGACACTTTGAGAGCGAGAGATAGAAAGATTTCTAGGTGAGCAACAACCACTAATTCCAACGAGAATAGAAATAAATAACTGACACTGGTTGTTGAAATATTCAATTAAAGTTGATCCTGAACATATTTGTGCATTCTGGTCGGGATATAAAGTTTCATTAGGGATATATCTTCATAGATTAAAACAGTTCCTTTCTCTAGATAGACACATTCAATAAGTGTATCATCAATAACCATACATATTAAAGAGAAAGAAAGATATAGAAATCTTTAAAAAAACAAAGGCAAACCTCCAGAATATACATTCACAAACAAGCAGATTCTCACCTTGCTTTTGCTGACACAGACTAACGAGAGAACGTCAGCAGAATTTATAGTTCATTTCTGAGAGTAACGAAATTGTGATTTGGGAGTTTTATGGAACGAGAAGTGTATGCGGTTTTACTTTTTTCTGGTGTTTGGATGTGTTTCTTTACCTTTATTTCTCTTTCCACCTTTACCACATTGCATTATGGATTTCGATGAATATTAAGCCGTGTTACTACATATTTCAAATGCATAAAATTGATTTAATTCTTATATGCCTGGGAATCCTGAAAACACCCAAGGCCACATTAGTGTTTTTGAGACATCTGAAAACTAATTGACAATGTTATCATTTTTATTTTCTCAATATTATTTCTCTCTCTCTCTCTCTCTCTTTCTATATATATATATATATATATATATATATATATATATATATATATATATATATATATATATATATATATATATATGTGTGTGTGTGTGTGTGTGTGTGTGTGTGTGTGTGTGTGTTTATAGTAAAACCATAAGTAAATACACTATATGCTATACAAGATGAGGTATTGACGTAATGCAATTAAAATCTCCATTAAAAAGAACTGTATGATCTACAAATCTGGTACTGTAGGAGGATAGACAATGAAATGGGAATCCCTCTCACTCTCTCTTTCTCTTTCTCTCGCTCTATATCTCTCTTTGTCTATTTTTGTCTTCTCTCTTTTTTATTCCCCCACCTCTCTCTCTCTTCATCCGTAAATTATCTCCTCTCATTTATCTCGAAGACAAAATTATTAATATTTTTTAAAGTTCTGGATGTTTTTGTCATATTCTGTATGACAGTTATTCAGGCAATTATGCACATTCAACAAACACACACATGCACAGGGGGAATACATACACACACACTTTAATTATATTCATAATATTCATGATACTGATTATTATCCTGATTGAAATCATATTTAGAAAGAAAGAAAAAAATCAGTTATCATATATAGCACCTAATGTAACTGAATTTGATACTAAGCATTAAGAGTCACAATGACACATGATAATGCTGGCGGTTTTTATCATGATGATGCTGATGATCCAGATAGTGAAGTCATTCGAAATAGTATTGATGAACATGATGATTGTAATTGTAATTATATTAACCATGACGAATTTGATGAACAAGATGGTAATGTCAACTGCATTCATATTGAGGGTCATTATTTTGATGTCAAACCAAAATTATATTGGTAATCATTGTGATCACCGGACCATTCGAATAACTAGTGGTTTATTACATCATTAACAATCACCATGTTACCAGGAATCACAATGATATCGACAATATCTGCAAAGATATCATACACACTTGCAATCACAATGTAATTGATGATTGTCGGTATATTTATAATGATGCCATTATAAATTTATATCTATAACGATGTACTAATGATATTCATTAGTACAATGATACGGATCGCCATAATGATACTAGCTATCTTATTGGTAATTGTGCTAGTGATTTTATTTATTGTGATACGAATGTCAATTATATCAACATTGATGATAAGATAAAAACAGGAAAAAAGATAGCAAGAACCTTCGAAAAATTTGTATTTTCTTCAATTTCAATGATCTTGGTGATATTGGCATTGACTATAATATAAAAACAGAAAGTAAATCTAATTATTTATTCAGTTTCCAATATCTTCATTATATTGTCATGTCTCAACCGGCCGACAAAAAAAAATGAATGATACCCAATCAGTGATATTAGCATTGGCTATAAGATAAAAACAAAACATTAATTTTATGATTTATTAAATTTCTAATATCTTATCTACAACCGGTGTGATTCTCCAAAGTAATGTCATAATGTCTCCACCGGTTGGAAAAACTGAATTGATACCCAGCATGTTCGAAGTGCTATTGACAGCCACACCAACACCAGCGAACGCCACACCAAGCACCGTAGTTATCACAAGTCTGCCCACAAATCGTCCGATCTTGGCACCAACCGCCATCCTTTTCGTTCTTACAATTGGTCCACGAGGCTGAAGACTATGGCTCTTCATATTCATATTTCCTCTGATTATAAGATCTCCATTGTCAAAAGGAGCGGCTAAGGCAAATGCTGTCAATACAGCGACCAGGAAGATGAATATCACGGTAAGCTTCATGTTTCGATCTGATTTTCAACGGGTTCTCCTGTATTATACAAGGAAAGGTCACGTCTCAGTTATTTTATGCTTGGAAGACCTGAGACAGTGACCTCACATGATATTGATTACGACTATTACTATGGTAATAATGACGATAATTATAACGATTATAATAATATATATCAAATGATCATAATGGTACTGACAATCATAATGACATTAGCAATTATATTAATATGGATTATTTTCATCACTTGATATAAATTCGATATATTCATATTGATTATATCTATGCTAAGTAACATAATTATGATTAGTCAATTATCATAACTTATGATCATGACAGTGTCATCATAGTGACACAGAAACTCAAGTTGGTGATATGCTTCACAATGATTTTGAGAGCATGATTGTGTTTATCATCATTTTGATTACCATTGTCATTACCAGCATCATCAGAATAATTATTATCATTCAGGTTTATAGCTATGATAAACAAAATCATAGACAATCATAATGATAGTTTTATTATAATCTTTGTCATTGTAATTTTCATAGTTTTGATGATTATCAATCAAATTTATTTTTGACAGCCACCCTTCACCAGCATAATTCACACCGAGCAAGATCATGAAAATTATATTGCTGAAAAAGGTAAAAAAAAAATTGATTAAACTGAGGGCAATGTCTTGCATAATGATATTGATTATGATGCTGATAATATTAATTACATTGTCATACTGCTTATACCCGTTATGATATTAATGATAATTGATTATGTGAATCACTATGTTCTGCCCATGTCTATTAATAACTGCAGTATTTGATTATCTAAGGATATCCATAACCGCAATAGATGGGCTCTCATTTAGGGTGGATAGTCGAAAATATTTGAAATATTGACATTATGCAATTAAAATCTTCATTAAAGAGAACTATGTGATCCACAAATCTGGTACTGTAGGTAGAAGGATAGACAATGGAATGGAAATCTCTCTCTCTCTTTCTCTCTCTCTCTCTATGTATATATATATATATATATATATATATATATATATATATATATATATATATATATATATATATATCCTCCCGCCTCTTTCGCTCTGTTCCCTTTATTCTCATTCGCTCTTTCTCTCTTTGTTTTCTCTCATTTTCCTTCCCCCACCTCTCTCTCTCTTTATCCGTAAATCACCTCCTGTTTCTCTCAAAGACAAAATTATGAATATGTTAAAGTTCTATATTTTTGTCATATTCATTATGATAGTTATTCAGGCAATTATGCACATTGAGCAAACACACATACACAAAAACACATGCGCGGGGGAAACATACACACACACTTTAATGATGACACTGATAATATTCATGATTCGAATAACAGGTTTATTACATCATTAACAATCACGATGTTTCCAATGACATCGACAATTTGAACAATATATTCCAAAAAATCATTCATACATTCAATAACAATGTAATTGATGATTGTCATCTGCAATTATATAAATGATTTCTATGATTCCGAACATCAGTATGATAATCAGTATCATTGACAATGATAATCTCAATGATTATGACAACCATAATCAATCATTTTGATACTAGCAATCAATTTAATTGATGCTTTTATTTTGATACAGGTACCCAGCATATATATATATATATATATATATATATATATATATATATATATATATATATATATATATATATATATCCATATATATTATTATTTTCTCTGATTAAAAAAGGTTGATAATTACAGAACGTATACAAAGGTTGACAAGAAATTGTCTTCAATTGTTTATTCAATTTCCAATATCTTATCTACAACCGGTGTGATTCTCCAAATAAATGTCATAATGTCTCCACCGGTTGGGAAAACCGAATTGACGCCCAGCATGTTAGTAGTGCTGTTGACAGCCACACCAACACCAGCGTAAGCCACACCAAGCACCGTAGTTATCACAAGTCTTCCCACAAACCGTCCGATCTTGGCACTAACCGCCATCCTTTTCGTTCTTACAACAGGTCCACGAGGCTATGGCTCTTCAAATTCAGATGTTTGTTGTTATCAAATGGAGCGGCTACTGTAAGCGCTGCCATTATAGCGATAAGCAAGATGAAAACCACAACAAGCTTCATAGTTCGATATGATGTTGACCAAGTTAAACTGTATTATGAATGACAAGGTCACGTCTCAGTTATATTATGCTAATGTTTGACCTGATACAGTGAGCTCACACTCTAATTATGTTATTGATGACATTCGGAATACTAATTACGATAATGTTAATAATCATGATATTAATTATTATATATAGGATCCCATGATATTGAATTTATATTTAGAATCACAAAGATACTGATGATTATCCTTATGACTGAAAATAATTATGATTGTCAGTACAATTATGTTTGTCTACTGTCCGTACAATTATGACATGGCAACATTATGGAGAATCAAAGCGGTTGTAGATCAGATAATGGGAATCGAATATATCCATAATGTTCTTCATATACACTCTGGAAAAAATACAATTGCGGTGTTATTCATCTTCCTTCTCGCTGATAATTACCAAATCACTAAGCATTAAAATGATATGGATGAATGAATATCTAAGGTCCCGTTATATAGATGGAAATAAACACGTGAAGATTGACATAGCTAAATTACATTTCAAAATATGTATTCTCTTTTTACTGACAAGCGAAAATACACATTCTGTCGTTTTATTTTCAACAATATTTCACAGGACATTTTGAGAGCGAGAAAAAGAAAGATTTCTAGGTGAGCAACAACCACTAATTGATAATGTGAATCACTATGTCTATTAATAACTACAGTATTTGATTATCTAAGGATATCCATAACCGCAATAGATGGGCTCTCATTTAGGATGGATAGTCGAAAATATTTGAAATATTGACATAATGCAATTAAAATCTTCATTAAAGAGAACTGTGTGATCAACAAATCTGGTACTGTAGGTAGAAGGATAGACAATGGAATGGAAATCTAATAATATTTATGATTCGAATAACTGGTTTATTACATCATTAACGAACACAATGTTTCCAATGACATCGACAATTTCAACAATATATTCCAAAAAATCTTTCATACATTCAATAACAATGTAAATGATGATAATCGGTATATATTGAATGATCATGGCTAAGACAAGTGCTGTCAATACAGCGACCAGGAAGATGAATACCACGGTAAGCTTCATGTTTCGATCTGATTTTCAACGGGTCCTCCTTTATTATAGAAGGAAAGGTCACGTCCCACTTATTTAATGCTTGGAAGACCTGAGACAGTGACCTCATATTATATTGATTACGACTATTACTGTAATAATAATGACAATGATTATAACGATTACAATAATACTATATATTAAATAATCATAATGGTACTGACAATGATAATGACATTAGCAATCATATTAATTTGGTTTAATTTAATCACTTGATATATATTCGATATATTCATATCGATTATATCTATGCTGAATAACATAATTATAATTAGTCAGTTATTATAACTTATGATCATGATAGTGTTATCATAGTGACACAGAAACTCAAATTGGTGAGGTTCTTCACAATAATCATTTTGATTACCATTGTCATTACCAGCATCGTTAGAATAATAATTATTATACAGGTTTATAGCTATGGTAATCAAAGTCATTGACAATCATAATGATAGCTTTATTATTGAAACTTTTGTCATTGTATTTTTATAGTTTTGATAATTATCAATAAAATGTATTTTTAACAAATTTATTTTCAATAACCACCCCTTCACCAGCATAAGTCACACCGAGCAAGATCATGAAAATTATATTGCTGAAAAGGGTATTGATGAAACTGATGATGTCTTGCATAATGATGTTGATAATATTAATGACATTTTCATACTGCTTATACCCGTTATGATACTAATGATAGTTGATTATGTGAAGAACCATGTTCTCAATTATCATTACGATTTGAATGATAATGATATTAATGATCAGCAACCTGTATCAGCATTCATTGTTATACCCAGCATTCATTGTTATATATATATATATATATATATATATATATATATATATATATATATATATATATATATATGTATATATATATATATATATGTATGTATATTACTATTTTATCTGATTAAGAAATGTTGATATATACAGAACGTATACAAAGGATAACAAGAACTTCCGTAGATAAATACAGAACATATATAAAGGATGACAAGAACTTGCGTAGATCTATTCAGATTAATTTATTAAATTTCCAATATTTTATCTACAACCGGTGTAATTCTCCAAATAAATGTCATGATGTCTCCACCGGTTGGGAAAACGGAATTCATACCCAGCATGTTAGTAGTGCTGTTGACAGCCACACCAACACCAGCGTAAGCCACACCAAGCACCGTAGTTATCACAAGTCTTCCCACAAATCGTCCGATCTTGGCACCAACCGCCATCCTTTTCCTTCTTACAACTGGTCCACGAGACTGAAGACTATAATTCTTCATATTAAGATTTTTTCTAGTTATAAGATCTCTATTGTCAAAGGGAGCGGCTAAGGCAAGTGCTGTCAATACAGCGACCAGGAAGATGAATATCACGGTAAGCTTCATGTTTCGATCTGATTTTCAACGGGTTCTCCTGTATTATACAAGGAAAGGTCACGTCCCAGTTATTTTATGCTTGGAAGACCTGAGACAGTGACCTCACATGATATTGAGAACAATTACTGTGGTAATAACGATGATTATAATAACTATAAGATAACGTATGCTTTAATAAGGACAATAATATACTGACAATCTTAATGATATGAGTACCCACGACGATATTGGCAGTTATGTTAATACTGACACTCATAATGATATTGGCAGTCATATCCATATGGATTTTCATATGGATAACCATCATTAATCAAAATTATTTTTACAGCCACCCCAACACAACCAATCAAGATCATAAAGATTATATTGTTCAGAATGGCATTGATTAAGCTGATGGTAATGTCTTGCATAATGATATTGATGATGAATGGGATGTTTTTCACATTAAATACCATGATGTATTTCCGTCATTATATAAACGATAGTTAACTACGGGAAGTAATATGCCATCAATTGTCATAACGATTTCAATCATAATAATATCACTGATCATGAGAACGATCAATCATAATGATATTTACAATCATAACGATGCTAACAGCCATAATGATACTGACCTTCATAAGGATACTGACCTTCATAAGGATACTGACCTTCATAAGGATACTGACCTTCATAAGGATACTGACCTTCATAAGGATACTGACCTTCATAAGGATACTGACCTTCATAAGGATACTGACCTTCATAAGGATACTGACCTTCATAAGGATACTGACCTTCATAAGGATACTGACCTTCATAAGGATACTGACCTTCATAATGATGCTAAAAGCCATAATGATACTGCTATTCCTACTAATACTGGCAATCCTACTAATGCTGGTAATCCTACTAATACTGACAATCCTACTAATACTTACAATCCTACTAATACTGACAATCCTACTAATACTGACAATCCTACTAATACTTACAATCCTACTAATACTGACAATCCTACTAATACTTACAATCCTACTAATACTGACAATCCTACTAATACTGACAATCCTACTAATACTGACAATCCTACTAATACTGAAAATCCTACTAATACTGACAATCCTACTAATACTGACAATCCTACTAATACTGACAATCCTACTAATACTGAAAATCCTACTAATACTGACAATCCTATCAATATTGACAATCCTACTAATACAACCCTATCAATATTGACAATCCTACTAATACTGACAATCCTATCAATATTCACAATCTTACTAAAATTAACAATCCTATCAATATTCACAATCTTACTAAAATTAACAATCATAATAATACTAACACTACTTATAATGCTGAAATCCTAACAATAATGAACATCCTAATAACATTGACAATTATAATGAGAGAGATTGATAGATCGAAATTGATAGATATATATCATTATGTGATTTCGTTCATTGTTATCATTATTATCGTTTTATGATATATATTCGATTCCAGTTATCTGATCTACAACTGCATCGATTCTTCATTATATTGTCATGTCCGAAAAAAACTGAATGATACCAAGCCAGTGACATTGACGATAATGTAGAAACAAAAACGTAAATTTTATTATTTATTTAATTTCCAATATCATCATTATGTTGTCATGTCTCAACCGGCCGAAAAAAAATGAATGATACCCAGTCAGTGATATTGGCATTGCCTATAATATAAAAACAGAACGTAAATCTTATTACTTATTCTATTTCCAATATCATCATTTTAATGTCATGTATCAACCGGCCGACAAAAAAATGAATGATACCCAGTCAGTGATATTAACATTGGCCATAAGATAAAAACAAAACGTTAATTTTATGATTTATTCAATTTCTAATATCTTATCTACAACCGGTGTGATTCTCCAAATAAATGTCATAATGTCTCCATCGGTTGGAAAAACTGAATTGACGCCCAGCATGTTAGAAGTGCTGTTGACAGCCACACCAACACCAGCGAACGCCACACCAAGCACCGTAGTTATCACAAGTCTTCCCACAAATCGTCCGATCTTGGCACCAACCGCCATCCTTTTCGTTCTTACAGCTGGACCACGAGGCTCACATTCATATTTCCTCTGATCATAAGATCTCTATTGTCAAAGGGAGCGGCTAAGGCAAGTGCTGTCAATACAGCGACCAGGAAGATGAATATCACGGTAAGCTTCATGTTTCGATCTGATTTTCAACGGGTTCTCCTGTATTATACAAGGAAAGGTCACGTCTCAGTTATTTTATGCTTGGAAGACCTGAGACAGTGACCTCACATGATACCATGATAATGGTACTGACAATGATAATGACATTAGCAATCATATTAATATGGATTATTTTCATCACTTGATATAACTTCAATATTCATATTGATTATATTTATGCTGAGTAACATAATTATAATTAGTCAATTATTATAACTTATGATCATGACAGTGTCATCATAGTGACACAGAAACTCAACTTGGTGATATGCTTCACAATGATTTTGAGAGCATGATTGTGTTTATCATCACTTTGATTACCATTATCATTACCAGCATCATTAGAATAATTATTATCATTCAGGTTTATAGCTATGTTAAACAAAATCATAGACAATCATAATGATAGTTTTATTATAATCTTTGTCTTTGTAATTTTCATAGTTTTGATGATTATCAATCAAATTTATTTTTTAAAGCCACCCTTCACCAGCATAATTCACACCGAGCAAGATCATGAAAATTATATTGCTGAAAAAGGTATTGATTAAACTGATGACAATGTCTTGCATAATGATATTGATTATGATGCTGATAATATTAATTACATTGTCATACTGCTTATACCCGTTATGATATTAATGATAGTGATTATGTGAATCACTATGTTCTACCCATGTCTATTGATCCACAAGTAAACCGGAAATATAAGAGTTAAATTCATTTTACACAAATGGAAATATGTAATAGGATAGAATTCGCCGAAATCCAGAATACAATGTGGGAAAAGTGAAAAGAGAATTAAACGGCGAGAAAAAATTCTAACACCTGAAAGAAAAACTCAGAAATGAACTAAAAATTCTACTGACTTTCTCTCGTTAGTCCGTGTCAGCAAGGCGAGAATCTTCTTGTTTGCGATTCTAGGTTTTGCAACAAGGCATACTTGAATATATTGAATAACCGCGAGTTTGTCTTTGTTTTTTTTTTTTAAAGATTCTCTTTCTCTCTATCTTTCTCTCCCTAAATATTTGCTACTATATTTAAGGAAGCAAAGTTTTCCCTGCACTATCGCATGGATGTACAACAAGAATTCAGTGATTTTCAAGTTTATCATCGAAGTAATTTTTTTAAACTTCATTTCCATTGATATGTATGGTTAATGATGTTTTAGTTTATGAGTGTGTTTATCTAAAATTACTGTAATTTAATCTTTGAAGTTGCTTCTATGAATGATTCATACAATGTGTTTGTGTATTCACATATGCACAATATTTATGATGACAGGTACAACTTCAATATCAACAATCAGAATCAGTATTTATTTCTTTTCTCGTTCAAGTCATATTTCTTTCTCTGAAAATGTCCTGTGAAATATTGTTCAAAACAATTTAAAGAATGTGTATTTCTCGCTCTTCAGTATATATACTGTATATGTGTATATATATGTATATATATATATATATATATATATATATATATATATATATATACAACTGATAAAGTATAGTTCATAGTAAAAGCACGAGTAGAAGATAGACTATACAATATAAAACATGAATTATAGAAAATCAAAACAATATTCATATGTAAAGATTCGCTGCCCATATTTATTAATAACTACAGTATTTCGTTAGCTAAGGAT
>NW_028234413.1:37179164-37199164 GCF_977035675.1 Penaeus japonicus | reverse complement strand
AATGATTCATTCAGTGTGTTAGTATATTCACATATACACAATATTTATGATGACTGGTACAACTTTAATTTCAACAACCAGTGAAATATCCAGTGAAATATTGTTCAAAACAAATGAAAGAATGTATTTCTCGCTTGTCAGTATCTATATATCTATATATCTACAAATGATAAAGTATAGTTGATAAAACCATGAGTAGAAGATAGACTATATAATGTACATGTACAATATTCAAAGATTCGCTTCCCATATCTATTAATAACTACAGTATTTGATTATCCAAGGATATTCATAACCGCAATATCATTTAAATCGACAGAAAGGGCGGATAGTCGAAAATATTTGAAATATTGACGTAATGTAATTAAAATCTTCATTAAAGAGAACTATACGATCCACAAATCTGGTACTGTAGGTTGCAGGATAGACAATTGAATGGAAATTCTCTCTCTCTCTCTATATATATATATATATATCCTCCCCCGCCTCTCTCGCTCTATTCCCTTTATTCTCGCTCTCTCTTTCTCTCTCTGCTTTCTCTCATTTCCTTCCCCCCAACCTCGCTCTCTTTATCCGGAAATCATCTCCCCTGTCTCTCAAAGACAAAATTAGGAATATCTGTTAAAGTTCTATGTTTGTCATATTCATTATGAGTTATTCAGGCAATGAAGTACTCTTAACACACACAGGGTAAACATACACACACACACTTTAATCAGGACACTAATATTTATGATGATACTGATTATCATTTTAATTATTATATATAGAACCCAATGAGAGATATGATACTTAGATTTATAATGATAGTGATGATAATGACGCAATGATGCTGATGATCCAGATGCTGATGTCATTCATAATAGTACTGATGAACATGATGATGTTAATTGTAATTATACTGACCATGACGGTTTCGATGATCATGATGGTAACGGCGCCATCATTTCAATGACATCGACAATTTCAAAAATATCTACCAAGATATCATTCATACTTTCAATCACAATGTGACTGATGATTGTCGGTATATTCATAATCATTATAGATTTGTATCTATAGCGTTGTACTGATGATATGCATTAGTTCAGACGGATGATAAATACAACAGCAAGTTGTTTTTCCTAGAAAAATGTGATTGACAATGTGAACTTTCGTGCCATAAACAGATAGAAAAAAAGGATAGCGAGAAAAATCTATCATTTATTCAATTTCCAGTATCTTATCTACAACCGGGGTGATTCTCCAAAGTAATGTCATAATGTCTCCACCGGTTGGAAAAACTGAATTGATACCCAGCATGTTAGAAGTGCTATTGACAGCCACACCAACACCAGCGAACGCCACACCAAGCACCGTAGTTATCACAAGTCTGCCCACAAATCGTCCAATTTTGGCACCAACCGCCATCCTTTTCGTTCTTACAACTGGTTCACGAGGCTGAAGATTATAGTCCTTCACATTCAGATTTCCCCTGATTATGAGATCTCTATTGTCAAAGGGAGCGGCTAAGGCAAGTGCTGTCAGTACAGCGACCAGGAAGATGAATACCACGGTAAGCTTCATGTTTCGATCTGATTTTCAACGGGTTCTCCTGTGTTATACAAGGAAAGGTCACGTCTCAGTTATTTTATGCTTTGAAGACCTGAGATAGTGACCTCACATGATATTGATTACGACTATCACTATGGTAATAATGACGATAATTATAACGATTGTAATAATAATATGTATTAAATGATCATAATGGTACTGACAATGATAATGACATTAGCAATCATATTACTATGGATTATTTTCACCACTTGATATAAATTCGATATATTCATATGGATTATATTTATGCTGAGTAACAATTATAATTAATCAATTATTATAACTTATGATCATGACAGTGTCATCATAGTGACAGAGAAACTCAAGTTGGTGATATGCTTCACAGTCATTTTGAGAGCATGATTGTGTTTATCATAATTTTGATTACCATTATCATTACCAGCATCATTAGAATAATTATTATCATTCAGGTTTATAGCTATCATAAACAAAATCATAGACAATCATAATGATAGTTTTATTATAATCTTTGCCTTTGTAATTTTCATAGTTTTGATGATTATCAGCCACCCGTCACCAGCATAATTCACACCGAGAAAGATCATGAAAATTATATTGCTGAAAAAGCTATCGATTAAACTGATGGCAATGTCTTGCATAATGATATTGATTATGATGCTGATAATATTAATTACATTATCATACTGCTTATACCCGTTATGATATTAATAGTTGATTATGTGAATCACTATGTTCTCCCCATGTCTATTAATAACTACAGTATTTGATTATCTAAGGCTATCCATAACCGCAATAGATGGGCTCTCATTTAGGGTGGATAGTCGAAAATATTTGAAATATTGACATAATGCAATTAAAGTCTTCATTAGAGAGAACTATACGATCCACAAATCTGGATAGATAATGGAATGGAAATCTCTCTCTCTCTCTATGTATATATATATATATATATATATATATATATATATATATATATATATATCCTCCCGCCTCTTTCGATCTGTTCCCTTTATTCTCACTCGCTCTTTCTCTCTTTGTTTTCTCTCATTTTCCTTCCCCCACCCCTCTCTCTTTATCCGTAAATCACCTCCTGTTTCTCTCAAAGACAAAATTATGAATATGTTAAAGTTATATTTTTTTGTCATATTCATTATGATTGTTATTCAGGCACATTAAGCAAACACACATACACAAAAACACATGCACAGGAGAAACATACACACACACTTTAATAATGACACTAATAATATTCATGATTCGAATAACTGGTTTATTACATCATTAACAATCACGATGTTTCCCATGACATCGACAATTTCAACAATATATTCCAAAATATCATTCATACATTCAATAACAATGTAATTGATGATTATCGGTATATATTGAATGATCATGATTGTGATAAGTCATAATGATCATAAGAGTATTGACATCTACAATTATATAATTGATTTCTATGATTACCAACATCAGAATGATAATCAGTATCATTGACAATGATAATCTCAATGATTATGACAACCATAATCATTGATTTTGATAACAGCAAGCGATTTAATTGATGCCTTTATATATACATATATATATATATATATATCCATATTATTTCCTCTGATTAAAACAGGTTGATAAATACAGAACGTATACAAAGGTTGACAAGAAATTGTCTTCAATTGTTTATTCAATTTCCAATATCTTATCTACAACCGGTGTAATTCTCCAAATAAATGTCATAATGTCTCCACCGGCTGGGAAAACTGAATTCATACCCAGCATGTTAGTAGTGCTGTTGACAGCCACACCAACACCAGCGAACGCCACACCAAGCACCGTAGTTATCACAAGTCTTCCAACAAATCGTCCGATCTTGGCACCAACCGCCATCCTTTTCCTTCTTACAACAGGTCCACGAGGCTGAAGACTATGGCTCTTCATATTCAGATGTTTGTTGCTATCAAGTGGAGCGGCTACTGTAAGCGAGGTCACTATAGCGATAAGCAAGATGAAAACCAAAACAAGCTTCATAGTTCGATATGATGTTGACCAAGTTAAACTGTATTATGAATGACAAGGTCACGTCTCAGTTATATTATGCTAATGTTTGACCTGAGACAGTGAGCTCACACTCTAATTATGATATTTATGACATTCGGAATACTAATTACGATAATGCTCATAATCATGATATTTAGAATCATTGATATTAATGATTACATATAGGATCCCATGATATTGAATTTATATTTAGAATCACAGAGATACTGATGATTATTCTTATAACTGAAAATAATTATGATTGTCAGTACAATTATGTTTGTCTACTGTCCGTACAGTTATGACATGGCAACATTATGGAGAATCAAAGCGGTTGTAGATCAGAGAATGGGAATCGAATATATCCATAATGTTCTTCATATACACTCTGGAAAAAACACAATTGCGGTGTTATTCATTTTCCTTCTCGCTGATAATTATCAAATCACGAAGCATTAAAATGATATGGATGAATGATTATCTAAGGTCTCGTTATATAGATGAAAAATAAACACGTGAAGATTGACATAGCTAAATTACATTTGAAAATATGTATTATCTTTTTACGGACAAGCGAAAATACACATTCTGTCGTTTTATTTTCAACAATATTTCACAGGACATTTTGAGAGCGAGAAAAAGAAAGATTTCTAGGTGAGCAACAACCACTAATTCCAACGACAATAGAAATAAATTACTGACACTGGTTGTTGACATATGCAATTAAAGTTGATTCCGAACACATTTATTTGGGATATATGTTCATTTGGATACATATCAAAGAGAAAGAAAGATAGAGAGAATCTTTAAAAAACAAAGGCAAACCTCCAGAATACACATTCCCAAACAAGCAGATTCTCGTCTTGCTTTTGCTGACACAGACTAACGAGAGAACGTCAGCAGAATTTATAGTTCATTTCTGAGAGTTACGAAATTGTGATTTGGGAGTTTTATGGAGAGGGAATTTAATGCGGTTTTACTTTTTTTTGGTGTTTGGATGTGTTTCTTTACCTTTGTTTCTCTTTCCAACTTTACCACATTGCATTATGGATTTCGACGAATACTAAGCCGTGTTACTATATATCTTTGTCATATTCATTATGGCAATTAAGCACATTCAACAAACACACATACACAAAAACACATGCAGAGGGGAAACACATATACACACACATCTTAATTATGACACTAACAATATCCACGATAATACTAATTATCATGATCGAAATCATAATATTTAGAAAGAGCATCATTTCAATTACTATATATATATAACCCAATGAGAGATATGATACTTAGATTTACAATGATAATGATGATAATTGTAGCGACTGTGGCGGTTTTACTCACAATGATGCTGATGATCCAGATGGTGATATCATTCATAATAGTACAGATGAACATAATGATGTTAATTGTAATTATACTGACCATGTCGTTTTTTATTATCATGATGGTAAGGTCGCCATCATTTGTAATGTCGGTCATTATGTTGATGTCAACCAAAATTATAATGATAATCATTGTGATCACCGGACCATTCGAATAACTGGTTTATTACATCATTAACAATCACCATGTTACCAGAAATTGCATTCGAATTCAACAATATATACCAAGAAATCATTACGATGAAATTAATGATTGTTTTTCCTGGATATATATTATGAACAATGTGAACTTTCGTGTCATACCAGTGTCAATGATATTGACATTGATGATAAGATAAAACCAGAAAAAGGATACCAAAAACTTTCGAAATATTTATCATTTACTCAATTTCCAGGATCTTATCTACAACCGGTGTGATTCTCCAAAGTAATGTCATAATGTCTCCACCAGCTGGGAAAACTGAATTGATACCCAGCATGTGAGAAGTGCTGTTGACAGCCACACCAACACCAGCGAACGCCACACCAAGCACCGTAGTTATCACAAGTCTGCCCACAAATCGTCCGATCTTGGCACCAACCGCCATCCTTTTCCTTCTTACAGCTGATCCACGAGACTCAAGATTATAGTCCTTCACATTTCCTCTGATCATAAGATCTCTATTGTCAAAGGGAGCGGCTAAGGAAAGTGCTGTCAACACAGCGACCAGGAAGATGAATATCACGGTAAGCTTCATGTTTCGATCTGATTCTCAACGGGCCCTCCTGTATTATACAAAGAAAGGTCACGTCTCAGTTATTTTATGCTTGGAAGACCTGAGACAGTGACCTCACATGATATTGATTACGACTATTACTATGGTAATAATGACGATAATTATAACGATTATAATAATAATATATATTAATGATCATAATGGTACTGACAATGATAATGACATTAGCAATCATATCAATAATGATATTGATTATGATGCTGATAATATTAATTACATTGTCATACTGCTTATACCCGTTATGATATTAATGATAGTTGATTATGTGAATCACTATGTTCAGCCCATGTCTATTAATAACTACAGTATTTGATTATCTAAGGATATCCATAACCGCAATAAATGGGTTCTCATTTAGGGTGGATAGTCGAAAATATTTGAAATATTGACGTAATGCAATTAAAATCATCATTAAAGAGAACTATGTGATCCATAAATCTGGTACTGTAGGTAGAAGGATAGACAATGGAATGGAAATCTCTCTATATATATACATATTATATATATATATATATATATATATATATATATATATATATATATATATATATATATATATATATATATATATCCTCCTGCCCCTTTCGCTCTGTTCCCTTTATTCTCACTCGCTCATTCTCTCTTTGTTTTCTCTCATTTTCCTTCCCCCACCTCTCTCTCTTTATCCGTAAATCACATCTTGTTTCTCTCAAAGACAAAATTATGAATATGTTGAAGTTCTATACATCGACAATTTCAACAATATATTCCAAAAAATCATTCATACATTCAATAACAATGTAATTGATGATTATCGGTATATTTTGAATGATCATGATTGTGATAAGTCATAATGATCATAAGAGTATTGTCATCTACAATTATATAATTGATTTCCATGATTACCAACATCAGTATGATAATCAGTATCATTGACAATGATAATCTCAATGATTATGACAACCATAATCATTGATTTTGATAACAGCAAGCGATTTAATTGATGCTTTTATTTTGATACTGGTACCCAGCATATATATATATATATATATATATATATATATATATATATATATATATATATATATATATATATATATATATATCCATGTTATTTCCTCTGATTAAAAAAAGGTTGATAAATACAGAACGTATACAAAGGTTGACAAGAAATTGTCTTCAATTGTTTATTCAATTTCCAATATCTTATCTACAACCGGTGTAATTCTCCAAATAAATGTCATAATGTCTCCATCGGCTGGGAAAACTTAATTCATACCCAGCATGTTAGTAGTGCTGTTGACAGCCACACCAACACCAGCGAACGCCACACCAAGCACCGTAGTTATCACAAGTCTTCCCACAAACCGTCCGATCTTGGCACCAACCGCCATCCTTTTCCTTCTTACAACTGGTCCACGAGGCTGAAGGCTATGGCTCTTCATATTGAGATGTTTGTTGTTATCAAGTGGAGCGGCTACTGTAAGCGCTGTCATTATAGCGATAAGCAAGATGAAAACCACAACAAGCTTCATAGTTCGATTTGATGTTCACCAAGTTAAACTGTATTATGAATGACAAGGTCACGTCTCAGTTATATTATGCTAATGACCTGAGACAGTGAGCTCACACTCTAATTATGATATTTATGACATTCGGAATACTAATTACAGTAATGCTGATAATCATGATATTTAGAATCATTGATATTAATTATTATATATAGGATCCCATGATATTGAATTTATATTTAGAATCACAAAGATACTGATGATTATCCTTATGACTGAAAACAATTATGATTGTCAGTACAATTATGTTTGCCTACTGTTCGTACAATTATGACATGGCAACATTATGGGGAATCAAAACGGTTGTAGATCAGATAATGGGAATCGAATATATCCATAATATCCTTCATATACATTCTAGAAAAAATACAATTGTGGTGTTATTCATTTTCCTTCTCGCTGATAATTATGAAATCACGAAGCATTAAAATGATACGGATGAATGAATATCTAAGGTCCCGTTATATTGGTGAAAATAAACACGTGAAGATTGACATAGCTAAATTACATTAGAAAAAAATGTATTATCTTTTTACGGACAAGCGAAAATACACATTCTGTCGCTAGATTTTCCATAATATTTCAAAGGACATTATTAGATATATTAGATTCCCATTATTCCCAAAAAATGAATGATGCTATTGGCTATAAGATAAAAACAGAACGTAAATTTTATGATTTACTCAATTTCCAATATCTTATCTACAACCGGTGTGATTCTCCAAAGTAATGTCATAATCTCTCCACCGGTTGGCAAAACTGAATTGATACCCAGCATATTCGAAGTGCTATTGACAGCCACACCAACACCTGCGAACGCCACACCAAGCACCGTAGTTATCACAAGTCTGCCCACAAATCGTCCGATCTTGGCACCAACCGCCATCCTTTTCCTTCTTACAACTGATCCACGAGGCTCAAGATTATAGTTCTTCACATTCATATTTCCTCTGATCATAAGATCTCTATTGTCAAAGGGAGCGGCTAAGGCAAGTGCTGTCAATACAGCGACCAGGAAGATGAATATCACGGTAAGCTTCATGTTTCGATCTGATTTTCAACGGGTCCTCTTCTATTATACAAGGAAAGGTCACGACTCAGTTATTTTATGCTTGGAAGACCTGAGACAGTGACCTCACATGATATTCATTACGACTATTACTATGGTAATAATGACGATAATTATAATGATTATAATAACATATATTAAATTATCATACTGGCAATCATATTAATATGGATTATTTTCATCACTTGATATAAATTCGATATATTCATATTGATTATATTTATGCTGAGTAACATAATTATAATTAGTCAATTACAATAACTTATGATCATGACAGTGTCATCATAGTGACACAGAAACTCAAGTTGGTGATATGCTTCACAATGATTTTGAGAGCATGATTGTGTTCATCATTTTGATTACCATTATCATTACCAGCATCATTAGAATAATCATTATCATTCAGGTTTATAGCTATCATAAACAAAATCTTAGACAATCATAATGATAGTTTTATTATAATCTTTGTCTTTGTAATTTTCATAGTTTTGATGATTATCAATCAAATTTATTTTTGACAGCCACCCTTCACCAGCATAATTCACACCGAGCAAGATCATTAACATTATATTGATGAAATGGTTATTGATTAAACTGTTGGCAATGTCTTGCATAATGATATTGATTAAGATGCTGATAATATTAATTACATTGTCATACTGCTTATACCCGTTATGATATTGATAGTTGATTATGTGAATCACTATGTTCTGCCCATGTTGATTAATAACTACAGTATTTGATTATCTAAGGATATCCATAACCGCAATAGATGGGCTCAAATTTAGGGTGGATAGTCGAAAATATTTGAAATATTGACATAATGCAATTATAATCTTCATTAGAGAGAACTATTTGATCCACAAATCTGGTACTGTAGGTAGAAGGATAGACAATGGGATGGAAATCTCTCTCTCTCTCTATGTATATATATGTATATATATATATATGTATGTATATATATATGTATGTATATATTTATATATACATATATATATATATATATATATATATATATATACATATATATATATACATATATATATACATATATATACATAAATATATACATATATATATATATATATATATATATATATATATATATATATATACATATATATACATAAATATATACATATATATAGAAATATAAATATATATATATATATATATATATAAACATACATATATATATACATAAATATATACATATATATATATATATACATAAATATATACATATATATATATATATATATATATATACATATATATATATACATATATATATACATATATATACATAAATATATATATATATATATATATATATATATATATATATATATATATATATACATATATATATACATATATATATATATATATATATATATACATATATATACATATATAACCATATATATATACATGTATATATACATATATATACATATATATCCATATATATATCCATATATATTATTATTTTCTCTGATTAAAAAGGTTGATAAATACAGAACTATCTATATATATATATATATATATATATATATATATATATATATATATATATATATATATATATACATATATATAGCTATATATATACATATATAACCATATATATATATTTATCTATATATATACATATACATATACATACATATATATATCCATATATATTATTATTTTCTCTGATTAAAAAGGTTGATAAATACAGAACTATATATATCCATATATATATACATATATATCCATATATATATACATATATATCCATATATATATATACATATATATCCATATATATATACATATATATCCATATATATATACATATATATATACATATATATATACATATATATCCATATATATATACATATATATTATTATTTTCTCTGATTAAAAAGGTTGATAAATACAGAACGTATATATATATATATATATATATATATATATATATATATATATATATATATATATATATATATATATATATATATATATATATATCCTCCCGCCTATTTCGCTCTGTTCCCTTTATTCTCACTCGCTCTTTCTCTCTTTGTTTTCTCTCATTTTCCTTCCCCCACCTTTCTCTCTTTATCCGTAAATCACCTCCTGTTTCTCTCAAAGATATATATATATATATGTATATATATATATATATGTATATATATATATATATACATATATATATATATATATATATATATATATATATATATATATATATATCATCCCCTCGCCTCCCTCGCTCTATTCCCTTTTATTCTCGCTCTATCTTTCTCTCTCTGTTTTCTCTCATTTCCTTCCACCACCTCTCTCTTTATCCGCAAATTATCTCCCGTTTCTCTCAAAGACAAAATTTTGAATATCTGTTAAAGTTCTATATTTTTGTCATATTCATTATGACAGTTATTCAAGTAATTATTCACATTCAACAAACACACATATATATATAGTACTGATGAACATGATGATTTTGATGATGATGGGGATATCATTCACATCCGTCATTATATAAACGATAATTAATATAGTTATGACAATTGTCATCAATTGTCACGACGATTTCAATCATAATGATATCACTGATCATGATTACGGTCAATTATAATAATATCACTGATCATGATTACGATCAATCATAATAATATCACTGATCATGATTACGATCAATTATAATAATATCACTGATCATGATTACGATCAATTATAATAATATCACTGATCACAATTATGTCATAGGATGGAATTCGCCGAAATCAAGATTATGACCACCATAATCAATCATCTTGATACTAGCAATCAATTTAATTGATGCTTTTATTTTGATACTGGTACCCAGCATATATATATATATATATATATATATATATATATATATATTTTTCTCTCTCTGATTAAAAAAAGTTGATAAATACAGAACGTATACAAAGGTTGACAAGAAATTGTCTTCAATTGTTTATTCAATTTCCAGTATCTTATCTACAATTGGTGTGATTCTCCAAATAAATGTCATAATGTCTCCACCGGTTGGGAAAACTGAATTGACGCCCAGCATGTTAGTAGTGCTGTTGACAGCCACACCAACACCAGCGTAAGCCACACCAAGCACCGTAGTTATCACAAGTCTTCCCACAAACCGTCCGATCTTGGCACCAACCGCCATCCTTTTCGTTCTTAGAACAGGTCCACGAGGCTGAAGGCTATGGCTCTCCATAGTCACATGTTTGTTGTTATCAAGTGGAGCGGCTACTGTAAGCGCGGTCATTATAGCGATAAGCAAGATGAAAACCAAAACAAGCTTCATAGTTCGATTTGATGTTCACCAAGTTAAACTGTATTATGAATGACAAGGTCACGTCTCAGTTATTTTATGCTGACGTTTGACCTGAGACAGTGAGCTCACACTCTAGTTATGATATTTATGACATTCGGAATACTAATTACGATAATGCTCATAATCATGATATTTAGAATCATTGATATTAATGATTATATATAGGATCCCATGATATTGAATTTATATTTAGAATCACAAAGATACTGATGATTATCCTTATGACTGAAAATAATTATGATTGTCAGAACAATTATGTTTGTCTACTGTCCGTACAATTATGACATGGCAATATTATGAAGAATCAAAGCGGTTGTAGATCAGATAATGGGAATCGAATATATCCATAATGTCCTTCATATACATTCTAGAAAAAAATACAATTGCGGTGTTATTCATTTTCCTTCACGCTGACAATTATCAAATCACGAAGCATTAAAATGATACGAATGAATGAATATCTAAGGTCCCGTTATATAGATGGAAATAAACACGTGAAGATTGACATAGCTAAATTACATTTGAAAATATGTATTACCTTTTTACGGACAAGCGAAAATACACATTCTGTCGCTAGATTTTCCATAATATTTCACAGGACACTTTGAGAGCGAGAGAAAGAAAGATTTCTAGGTGAGCAACAACCACTAATTACAACGAGAATAGAAATAAATTACTGACACTGGTTGCTGAAATATACAATTAAAGTTGATCCTGAACATATTTGTGCATTCTGGTCGGGATATAAAGTTTCATTAGGGATATATCTTCATAGATTAAAACAGTTCCTTTCTCTAGATAGACACATTCAATAAGTGTAACATCAATAACCATACATATAAAAAAGAAAGAAAGATAAAGGAATCTTTAAAAACCATAAACAAACCTCCAGAATATAGATTCACAAACAAGCAGATTCTCGCCTTGCTTTTGCTGACACAGACTAACGAGAGAACGTCAGCAGAATTTATAGTTCATTTCTGAGAGTTACAAAATTGTGATTTGAGAGTTTTATGGAACGAGAAGTGTATGCGGTTTTACTTTTTTCTGGTGTTTGGATGTGTTTCTTTACCTTTATTTCTCTTTCCATCTTTACCACATTGCACTATGGATTTCGGCAAATACTAGGCCGTGTTAATACACATTTCAAATGCATAAAATTCATTTAATTCTTATATGCCTGGAAATCCTGAACACCCAAGGCCACATTAGAGTTTTTGAGACATCTGAAAACTCTTTCATTTTTTCCTAGGTCATGACGTCATAGGTCATTCTCATTATTGTAATGCCATTATTGTAATTGACAATGTTATCATTTTTATTTTCTCAGTATTATCTCTCTCTCTCTCTCTCTCTCTCTCTCTCTCTCTCTATATATATATATATATATATATATATATATATATATATGTATATATATATATGTGTGTGTGTGTGTGTGTGTGTGTGTGTGTGTTTATAGTAAAACCATAAGTAAATACACTATATGCTATACGACATGAGGTATTGACGTAATGCAATTAAAATCTCCATCAAAAAGAACTGTATGATCTACAAATCTGGTACTGTAGGAGAATAGCTCTTTCTTTCTCTTTCTCTCGCTCTCTATCTCTCTTTGTCTATTTTTGTCTTCTCTCTTTTTTATTCCCCCACCTCTCTCTCTCTTCATCCGTGAATTATCTCCTCCCATTCATCTCGAAGACAAAATTATTTATATTTTTTAAAGTTCTGGATCTTTCTGTAATATTCTGTATGACAGTTATTCAGGCAATTATGCACATTCAACAAACACACACATGCACAGGTGGAATACATACACACACACTTCATAATATTCATAATATTCATGATACTGATTATTATCCTGATTGAAATCATATTTAGAAAGAAAGAAAAAAATCAGTTATCACCGGACTATTCGAATAACTAGTGGTTTATTACATTATTGACAATCACCATATTACCAGGAATCACAATGATATCGACAATATCTGCAAAGATATCATACACACTTGCAATCACAATGTAATTGATGATTGTCGGTATATTTATAATGATGCCATTATAAATTTATATCTATAACGATGTACTTATGATATTCATTAGTACAATGATATGGATCGCCATAATGATACTGGCCATCTCATTGATAATTGTGCTAGTGATACGAATGTCAATTATATTAACATTGATGATAAGATAAAAACAGGAAAAGATTGCAAGAACCTTCGTAAAATGTCTTTTCTTCAATTTCCATGATCTTGGTGATATTGGCATTGGCTATAATATAAAAACAGAATATTTCCAATATCTTCATCACCATGTCTCAACCGGCCGACAAAAAAATGATTGATACTAAGTCAGTGATATTGGCATTGGCTTTAAGATAAAAACAGAATGTAAATTTTATGATTTATTCAATTTCCAATATCTTATCTACAACCGGTGTGATTCTCCAAAGTAATGTCATAATGTCTCCACCGGTTGGGAAAACTGAATTGATACCCAGCATGTTAGTAGTGCTATTGACAGCCACACCAACACCTGCGAACGCCACACCAAGCACCGTAGTTATCACAAGTCTGCCCACAAATCGTCCGATCTTGGCACCAGCCGCCATCCTTTTCCTTCTTACAACAGGTCCACGAGGCTGAAGACTATAGTCCTTCATATTCTTATTTCCTCTGATTATAAGATCTCCATTGTCAAAGGGAGCGGCTAAGGCAAGTGCTGTCAGTACAGCGACCAGGAAGATGAATACCACGGTAAGCTTCATGTTTCGATCTGATTTTCTACGGGTTCTCCTGTATTATACAAGGAAAGGTCAAGTCCCACTTATTTTATGCTTGGAAGACCTGAGACAGTGACCTCACATTATATTAATTACGACTATTACTATGGTAATAATGACGATAATTATAACGATTATAATAATAATATATATTAAATGATAATAATGGTACTGACCAAGATAATGACATTAGCAATCATATTAATATGGATTTAATTTCATCACTTGATATAAATTCGATATATTCATATTGATTATATTTATGTTAAGTAACATAATCATAATTAGTCATATGATCATGACAGTGTCATCATAGTGACACAGAAACTCAAGTTGGTGATATGCTTCACAATGGTTTTGAGAGCATGATTGTGTTTATCATCATTTTGATTACCATTATCATTACCAGCATCATTAGAATAATTATTATCATTCAGGTTTATAGCTATGATAAACAAAATCATAGAGAATCATAATGATAGTTTTATTATAATCTTTGTCCTTGTAATTTTCATAGTTTTGATGATTATCAATCAAATTTATTTTTGACAGCCACCCTTCACCAGCATGATTCACACCGAGCAAGATCATGAAAATTATATTGCTGAAAAAGGCATTGATTAAACTGATGGCAATGTCTTGCATAATGATATTGATGATGATGCTGATAATATTAATTACATTGTCATACTGCTTAAACCCGTTATGATATTAATGATAGTTGATTATGTGAATCACTATGTTCTGCCCATGTTTATTAATAACTACAGTATTTGGTTATCTAAGGATATCCATAACCGCAATAGATGGGCTCTCATTTAGAATGGATAGTCGAAAATATTTGAAATATCGACATAATGCAATTAAAATCTTCATTAAAGAGAACTCGCTTTTTCTCTCTTTGTTTTCTCTCATGTTCCTTCCCCCACCTCTCTCTCTTTATCCGTAAATCATCTCCTGTTTCTCTGAAAGACAATATTGTGAATATGTTAAAGTTCTATATTTTTGTCATATTCATTATGACAGTTATTCAGGCAATTATGCACATTAAGCAAAAACACATGCACAGGGGAAACATACACACACACTTTAATAATGACACTAATAATATTCATGATTCGAATAACTGGTTTATTACATCATTAACAATCACGATGTTTCCAATGACATCGACAATTTCAACAATATATTCCAAAAAATCATTCATACATTCAATAACAATGTAATTGATGATTATCGGTATATTCTGAATGATCATGATTGTGATAAGTCATAATGATCATAAAAGTATTGTCATCTACAATTATATAAATGATATCTATGATTACCAACATCAGTTATCTGACACCTGGACATCTTTCTTTCTCTAAAAATATCATGTGAAATATTCTTCAAAACAAATGAGAGAATATATTTTTCGCTTGTCAGTATCTATATATCTATAAATCTACAACTGATAAAGTATAGTTCATAGTAAAACCATTATTACAGGACAAAATTAGGAATAACTGTTAAAGTTATATATTTTTGTCATATTCATTATGACAGTTATTCAGGCAATTATGCACATTCAACAAACACACATACACAAAAACACATGCACAGGGGAAACACATATACACACACACCTTAATTATGACACTAACAATATTCATGATGATACTGATTATCATGATTGAAATCATAATATTTAGAAAGAGCATCATTTCAATTACTATATATAGAACCCAATGAGAGATATGATACTTAGATTTACAATGATGGTGATGATAATTGTAGCGACTTTATTCATAATGATGCTGATGATCCAGATGGTGATGTCATCCATAATAGTACTGATGAACATAATGATGTTAATTGTAATTATACTGACCGTGACGTTTTTTATTATCATGATGGTAATGTCGCCATCATTTGTAATGTTGGTCATTATATTGATGTCAACCAAAATGATAATGATAATCATTGTGATCACCGGACCATTCGAATAACTGGTTTATTACATCATTAACAATCACCTTGTTACCAGGAATCGCATTCGAATTAAATAATATCTAACAAGAAATCATTACGATGAAATTAATGATTGTCGGTATATTTATAATGATGCTATTAAAAATTTATATTTATAACGATGTGGTAATGATATTCGTTAGTTCGATGATGCTGATCAACAAAATTATGATACTGGTCATCACACCGACAATCGTGTTTCTTTTCCTAGATATATATGATGGGCAATGTAAACTTTCGTGTCATATATTGACATTGATGATAAGGTTAAACCAGAAAAAGGATACCAAAAACTACATTGGCATCGACGATGAGATAAAAACGGAGTGTAAATTTTATGATTTATTCAATTTCCAATATCTTATCTACAACCGGTGTGATTCTCCAAAGTAATGTCATAATGTCTCCACCGGTGGGGAAGACTGAATTGATACCCAGCATATTAGAAGTGCTATTGACAGCCACACCAACACCAGCGAACGCCACACCAAGCACCGTAGTTATCACAAGTCTGCCCACAAATCGTCCGATCTTGGCACCAACCGCCATCCTTTTCGTTCTTACAACAGGTCCACGAGGCTGAAGACTATAGTTCTTCATATTCATATTTCCTCTGATTATAAGATCTCTATTGTCAAAGGGAGCGGCTAAGGCAAGCGCTGTCAGTACAGCGACCAGGAAGATGAATATCACGGTAAGCTTCATGTTTCGATCTGATTTTCAGCGGATTCTCCTGTACTATACAAGGAAAGGTCACGTCTCAGTTATTTAATGCTCGGAAGACCTGAGACAGTGACCTCATATGATATTGATAACAATAACTGTGATTATAACAATTATAAGAATAACAGTTATGGTATCAAAGACAAAATTATAAATATCTGTTAAAGTTCTATATTTTTGTCATATTCGTTATGAGTTATTCAGGCAATTAAGCACTATCAACAAAAGCACATACACAAAACCACATGCACAAGGGAAACTCATACATACACACACCTTAATTATGACGCTAATAATATTCATGATGACAATGATTATTTTCATGATCAAAATCATAATATCTAAAAAGAGCATCATTTCAATTATCATATATAGCACCCAATGAGAGATATGATACTTATGATATGATTTACAATGATAGTGATAATAATTGAAGCGATTTTAGTCACAATGATGCTGATGATCCAGATGGTATATATATATATGTATATATATATATATATATATATATATATATATATATATAGATAGATAGATAGATAGATAGATAGATATAGATGTATATATAGATAGATATAGATGTATATATAGATATATATAGATGTATATATAGATATATATAGATATATGAATATAGATATATATGGTATATGAATATAGATATATATAGATATATGAATATAGATATATATAGATATATGAATATAGATATATATAGAGAGAGATGTATGTATATATATTAATATATATATATATATATATATATATTGATATATATATAAATATATATATATATATATATATATATATATATATATATATATCCTCCCCTCGCCTCTCTCGCTCTATTCCCTTTATTCTCGCTCGGTCTTTCTCTCTTTGTTTTCTCTCATTTTCCTTTCCCCACCTCTCTCTCTTTATCCGCAAATCATTATGAATATCTATTAAAGTTCTATATTTTTGGCATATTCATTATGACAGTTATTCGGGCAATTATGCAATTCAACAAACACACATACACAAAAACACATGCACAGGGGAAACACATATACACACACACACCTTAATTATAACACTAACAATATTCATGATGATACTGATTATTATGATCGAAATCATAATATTTAGAAAGAGTATCATTTCAATTACTATATATAGAACCCAATGAGAGATATGATACTTTCATTTACAATGATAGTTATGATAATTGAAGCGATTTTAGTCACAATGATGCTGATGATCCAGATGATGTCATTCATAATAGTACTGTTGAAAATGATGATTGTAATTATACTGACCATAACGGTTTCGATGATCATGATGGTACTGTCGATATCATTTGTATTGGTCATTATATGATGTCAACCAAAATTATAATGATAATCATTGTGATCACCGGACTATTCGAATAACTGGTTTATTACATCATTAACAATCACCAGGAATCGCAATGACATCGACAATAGTTTCAATCACAATGTGACTGATGATTGTCGGTATATTCATAATGATGTCATTATAAATTTGTATCTATAGCGAAGTATTGATGATATTCATTAGTACAGACGGATGATAAATACAACAAGTTATTTTTCCTAGACAAATGTGATTGACAATAAAACAGAATAAAAAAAGGATAGCAAGAACTTTCGTAAAATTTATCATTTATTCAATTTCCAGGATCTTATCTACAACCGGTGTGATTCTCCAAAGTAATGTCATAATGTCTCCACCGGTTGGGAAAACTGAATTGATACCCAGCATGTTAGAAGTGCTATTGACAGCTACACCAACACCTGCGAACGCCACACCAAGCACCGTAGTTATCACAAGTCTGCCCACAAATCGTCCGATCTTGGCACCAACCGCCATCCTTTTCGTTCTTACAACTGGTCCACGAGGCTGAAGACTATGCTTCTTCATATTCATATTTCCGCTGATTATGAGATCTCTATTGTCAAAGGGAGCGGCTAAGGCAAGTGCTGTCAGTACAGCGACCAGGAAGATGAATATCACGGTAAGCTTCATGTTTCGATCTGATTTTCAACGGGTTCTCCTGTATTATACAAGGAAAGGTCACGTCTCAGTTATTTTATGCTTGGAAGACCTGAGAGAGTGACCTCACATGATATTGATAACAATAACTGTGATTATAACGATTATAAGAATGACAGTTATGGTATTACTGACAATCATAATAATATTGACAATCATACTCACATAGATTTTCTATATATTTTCACCACTTTCTATATATTCAATATTTTTGTATTGATGATTATATCATGAGTTATAGAAAATTAATGCAATGTTCATGTGTAAAGATTCGCCGTCCATATATATCAATAACAACAGTATTTGATTATCCAAGGATATCCATAGCCGCAATTCATGGACTCATTTAAATCGACAGAAAGGACGGATAGTCGAAAATATTTGAAATATTGACGTAAAGCAATTAAAATCTCCATTAAAGAGAACTATGTGATCAACAAATCTGGTGCTGTAGGTAGCAGGATAGACAATGGAATGGAAATCTCTCTCTCTCCATATATATATATATATATATATATATATATATATATATATATATATATATATATATATATATATATATATATACTCCCCTCGCCTCTCTTTAGAAAGAGCATCATTTTAATTATCATATATAGAACCCAATGAGAGATATGATACTTAGATTTACAATGATAGTGATG